>NC_084615.1:50924777-51079777 GCF_033978795.1 Nerophis ophidion
GCTCTTTACATATAGTATACATGTTATTTAAATGTTGCATGCATGTTACTTACATTTTGTATACATGTTGTATTTACATGTTATGTACATGTTATTAATGTGTTGTTTATGTATTGCAGTGTTTTTCAACCACTGTGCCGTGAGATGCAGTCTGGTGTGCCGTGGGAAATTATCTAGTTTCACCTATTTGGGTTAATAATATCGTTTGCAAAGCAGTAATTATAGTCTGCAAATGATGTGTTGTTGTTGAGTGTCGGTGCTGTCTAGAGCAGGAGGCAGCGTGCAGGTAAAAAGGTGTCTAATGCTTAAGCCAAAAATAAACAGAAGGTGAGTGCCCCTAAGAAAAGACATTGAAGCTTAGGGAAGACTATGCACAACGAAACTAAAACTGAACTGGCTACAATGTAAACAAAAACAGAATGCTGGACGACAGCAAAGACTTACTGTGGAGCAAAGACGATGTACGTCCGAACATGACATGACAATCAACAATGTCCCCACAAAGGAGGATGAAAACAATTGAAATATTCTTGATTGCTAAAACAAAGTAGATGCGGGAAATATCGCTTAAAGGAAGACATGAAACTGCTACAGTGAAATACCAACAAAAAAAGAGAAAAAGCCACCAAAATAAGAGTGCAAGACAAGAAGTAAAACACTACACACAAGAAAACAGCAAAAAAGTGAAAATAAGTCATGATGTGATGTGACAGTTGGTGACAGTACACCTACTTTGAGACAACCATATGTTACTGTTAAGTGAGTTTCCAATTTAAATCATTTCTGCTGGTGGTGTGCCTCCGCATTTTTTCAACGTAAAAAATGTGCCTCGGCTCAAAAAAGGTTGAAAAACACTGATGTACAGTATACATGTTGTATACATGTTTACATATAATTGTGTACATGTTATTTTAATTTTGTGTACATGTTATATGCATGTTATTTTACTTATTATTTACATTTTGAATACATGTGTATATGTTATATGCATGTTATTTTACTTATTTACATTTTGTACACGTTATTTGACTTATTATTTACATGTTGTACATTGGTTATTTACATATTCTATGTTTCTTACATGTTGTATACATGTCATTTGCATATTTTAAACGTGTTATTTACATATTGTATACATGTTACATACATGTTATTTTACTTATGTACATGTTATACACATGTTGTTTACATATTGAATACATGTTATTTACAAATTGTATACATGTATTGTACATGTTGCTCAAATGTTATATAAATGTTTTTTACATGTTATACACATCATTTACGTATATGTTGTCTACATGTTGTTTATATGTAGTATACATTGTTATTTACTGTACATATGCATTTTTTGTGTTGTTGTGAGTTCAGCAAGTCGCTCACCATCAGTTATTTATGTTGTGTTGTTGTGTGTTCAGCTGGTCGCTACTATCAGTGGTTTGTATTGTATTGTTGTGTGTTCAGCAGGTCTCTCACCGTCAGTGGTTTCGTGTCCAGAGACTGGCTGGCTGTCTTTGTGCTGATAGTTGGCGACCACAGAGACATGGTAGAGCGTCTCTGGGCTCAAACCTTCTAGCAAAGTGTAGGTTTGGTCTCCTGGGATCATCTTCTCACCAGACTCTTGGGAATACATGGACTGCCATCGGACTCGGTACATTCGAACATTCCCGGGAGCGGCCGTCCACCGCACGGAAAAACTGTTGTCTGTCACGTCCCGAGTTAACAAGTTTTTAGGAGCACCCACCTCTAGAAGGAAAAAAATGAAGAATATACATGAAATATTTTCAATGTAGTGACATGTTTTAGGAAGTAAAGTCATTCTGGTATTGAATTGCAGACTTCATATGTCCTCATATGGCCTGTGAACTCCAGCAGAGGCTTATGATCTGCCTCTAAGATTTATCTCAAGCAGATGAGTGCAGACATTTAGTCACTGGCACTCCCACAGAACCATGGAACAAGGATTAAGCAGCTGCGAGGCAGACGAGCAAGACAAGCAACAGATAATTTAAAAATTTCAGCACGCGTGAAATGATTTGTTTTCCAAACGTGCCAACAGAAAGACATCTTTGGAGGAAGGCATTGAGATGCTTCATGACACTAACAAAATAACACATGAAAGATTTTTATCTTGACATGCTTCAAAAATTTATGCTGCAGCCAAATTAAAAGACGCTGACTTTCATAGAATACATCAAATAGAAAGGCTTTTATTTTGATGCCAACAAACCCTCGCCAAAGATTTTGACCTTTTTTGTCAGCTATAACTGTAAGCCGCAGACAACAATCCAGCAAAATATCATTTACCACATATAATACATCTAACACCACACGGAATACCTCACATACCATCATTTGTAATACCACATGGAATGTCATATCACAAAGATTATATTAAATATCTTGTGGAAAATCACATGGTATACCACACAGAATATCACATGGAATATCATAACACATAGCTCATATGCAATGTACACAGAATATCATATGGAATATGACATGGACTATCATATGGAAGATTGCATAGAATATCACATTATCAGGAAGAATACCACACAGAATAACACATTAAATGTCATATCCCCTGGCTCATTATGATTATCATATGGAATATAATATGTATTGTCACATGGATTATGATATGAAATAGCACACACAAAATAACATGAAATACCAAATGGAACATCACATGTAATATAAAAAATAACAATCACATATGGAATATCATATTGAATACGACCTGGAATACCACATGGAATATCATATGGACTACAATATGGAATATGACATGGAATACCACATGGAATATCACATGAAAAAATATGGGATAGCAGATAGAATACCGCATGAAATCAGACATATGAAATATGGAATATTATAGGGCAATCATTCTCAAAACTGTGGTACATGTACGTGGTACATGGGTTCCACCCAGTGGTATGCCAAAGAATCACTTGATTAATGTACAGTGTTTTACTTTACTATATTCAAACACGGTGTTACTGTTAAAACGGTGTCTTATGTTACAGTGGCCAAAAATATTAAATACTCTGGTTAAATAGAACATCTGCCTTTTTTTATGAATACTTGGGCCTACTAACCTACTGTATTTAATCTTGGTCATTAAAGGCCTATTGAATCCCACTACTACCGACCACGCAGTCTGATAGTTTATATATCAATGATGAAATCTTAACATTGCAATACATGCCAATACGCCCGGTTTAGTTGACTAAATTGCAATTTTAAATTTCCTGCCAAGTGTCCCGTTGAAAACGTCGCGGAATGATGACGCTTATGTTGACGCGTGCTTGTGACGTTATTGGTTGGAGCGGACATTTTATCCCAGCACCACTCACGGCTAAAAGTCCTCCGATTTAATCGCATAATTACACAGTATTTTGGACATCTGTGTTGCTGAATCTTTTGCAATTTGTTCAATTAATAATGGAGACTATAAAGAAGAATGCTGTTGGTGGAAAGCGGTGGATTGCAGCTGCCTTTAGCAACACAAACACGGCTGGTGTTTATTTGTTTGTTGTGAAGCTTTAATATGGAACGGAGCGGTCAAGCGAACATGTTTCTCTACCACATGTCAACCGGCAGGTTTCGGTGAGAAATTTGTGGTAATAAGTCGGCTCTTACCGGCGACATGAGCGGAGTTTGCGTCCTCCTGCAGCTGTCAAAGAGGCAGCTGTGACTTTCTTGGCTCCTCCATGGCTTCCATCAGAGACACTGGCGGTCACCACACCCCTCCGACTTTCAGGTAGGACTTTATAATCTCACTACAACACTAGTAACACAATAAGCAGATAAGCTGAGATAGGCGCCAGCACCCCCCGCGACCCCGAAAGGGAATAAGCGGTAGGAAATGGATGGATGGATGGATGGGATTTTCCAGAATTATACTAGTAAATGTGTCTAATAACATCTGAATCGCTCTCACTGCCCTCGCCTTTTTTTTTTTTCTTCTAGTACTTCAATCTCACTATCCTCATCCACGAATCTTTCATCCTCGCTCAAATTAATGGGGAAATCGTCGCTTTCTCGGTCCGAATCGCTCTTGCTGCTGGTGGCTATGATTATAAACAATGTGAGGATGTGAGGAGCTCTACAACCCGTGACGTCACGCGCACATCGTCTGCTATCCGGTACAGGCAAGGCTTTTTTATTAGCGACCAAAAGTTGCGAACTTTATCGTTGATGTTCTCTACTAAATCCTTTCAGCAAAAATATGGCAATATCGCGAAATGATCAAGTATGACACATAGAATGGACCTGCTATCCCCGTTTAAATAAGAAAATCTCATTTCAGTAGGCCTTTAAGGTGGTACTTGGAGAGCCAAGATTTTTCCAAGGAGGTATTGGTGAAATAAGTTTGAGAAGCACTGTCATAGGGGATAGCAAATGGAATATCATATGGAATAACATGGAATATCACAAGGAATATTATAGGGAATATCACATGACAAATATCAAATGGAATATCACATTGAATATGATATAAAATAAATATGGAAGAGAACATGAAATGTCATGTGGGATAACATATGGAATATGAAGGAATACCATAGAGCAGTGATTCTCAAATTGTGGTACGTGTATAGCTTGGTTGGTAGAGCGGCCATGCCAGCAACTTGAGGGTTGCAGTTTCGATCCCCGCTTCCGCCTTCCTAGTCAATGCTGTTGTGTCCTTGGGCAAGACACTTTAACAACCTGCTCCCAGTGCCACCCACAATGGTTTAATTGTAACTTAGATATTGGGTTTCCCTATGTAAAGCGCTTTGAGTCACATGAGGAAAAAGCACTATATAAATATAATTCACTTCACTTCACGTGTCCCACGAGTTTCTACGTGGCTTCCAACTAGTGGTACGCTAAAGAATCACTTGATTAAAGTACCGTGTATTATTTTCCTATATTCAAACACAGTGTTAACGTTCAAACTGTGTCTAATGTTACAGTGGCCAAAATATTAAATACTATTGTTAAATAAAACTTCCGTCTATTTCTTAAATAAACATGTGGGCCTACTACGTTACTGTGTCTTAATGTTGGTTATTATGGTAGTACTGGGAGGGCCAAGTTTTTTTCTGAGGTGGTACTTAGTGGAAAAAGTTTAAGAAGCACTGTCATTGGGGATAACACATGAAATATCACATAAAATATCACATTGAACGTACAGCGTGATATGTCACATGGAATATCAAATTAAACACCAAATTAAATATGACATGGAATATCACATGAAATATTACATATCACAATATCGTATGGAAAAAAATATGGAATATCCTATGGAATAGCATGGAATGTAATATGGAATATCACATGGAACATCATATGGAATACCACATGGAATATCACATGAAATCACATATGGAATACAACAAGGAATATAAAATGCAATTTTACATGGAATACCACAAGCAAAATAACATTAAATCCCATATAAAATATCACATGGAATATCATATGCAATATCACATGAAATACCTAATTTATTTCCACATGGATTACCATATGCAATATCATGTGGTTTATGTCACTTGGAATAGCATATTGATAATCAAATGAAATACCATATAGAATATCACCTGGAATATATGGAATACTATACAGAATACAATATGGAATACCACATGGGACATATGCAATATCAAATAGAATACCGCACAGAATAGCACATGGTATATCATTACACAACTCATATTGAATATCATATGGATTACCACATGGAATATTACAGAATATCACATGGGATATCATATGGCATGTAACATGGACTATCATATGAAATATCACACATAATGTCAAATGAAAAACAAACCCCGTTTGCATAAGAGTTGGGTAATTGTGTTAGATGTAAATATAAATGAATACAATGATTTGCAAATCATTTTCAACCCATATTCAGTTGAATATGCTACAAAGACAATATATTTGATGTTCAAACTAATAAACTTTTTTTTTGCAAATAATAATTAACTTAGAATTTCATGGCTGCAACACGTGCCAAAGTAGTTGGGAAAGGGCCTGTTCACCACTGTGTTACATCACCTTTTCTTTTAACAACACTCAATTCAAAAGCCAGCATCTGTGATGGTATGGGGGTGCATTAGTGCCCAAGGTATGGGAAACTTACACATCTGTGAAGGCACCATTAATGCTGAAAGGTACATACAGGTTTTGGAACAACATATGCTGCCATCTAGGCACCATCTTTTTCATGGACACCCCTGCTTATTTCAGCAAGACAATGCCAAGCCACATTCAGCAAGTGGTACAACAGCGTGGCTTCGTAAAACAAGAGTGCAGGTACTTTCCTGGCCCGCCTGCAGTCCAGACCTGTATCCCATCGAAAATGTGTGGCGCATTATGAAGCGTAAAATACGACAGCGGAGACCCCGGACTGTTGAACGACTGAAGCTCTACATAAAACAAGAATGGGAAAGAATTTCACTTGCAAAGCTTCAACAATTAGTTTCCTCAGTTCCCAAACATTTATTGAGTGTTGTTCAAAGAAAAGGTGATGTAACACAGTGGTGAACATGCCCTTTCCCAACTACTTTGGCACGTGTTGAGGCCATGAAATTCTAAATTAATTATTATATGCAAAAAATAAATTAAGTTCATGAGTTTGAACATCAAATATATTGTCTTTGTAGTGCATTCAATTGAATATGGGTTGAAAATGATTTGGAAATCATTGCAATCCACTTATATTGACATCTAACACAATTTCCCAACTCATATGCAAACAGCGTTTGTACCAAATGGAATATCAAATGGACTAATAGGGAATATCACATGGAATACCATATGAAATGTTATAGGAATTTAATATGGAATACCAAATGAAATAACGTGGTATCAAATGAAATATTACAATGTCAGTCATAATAGCACATGGAACATCATATCACATAGCTTATATTGAATATCATATGTAATATCATATTGGATATCATTAGTATTATCATATTGGATATCATATAGAGTATTATGTGGAACACAGTATGGAATGTTACATGGAATATCACACAGAATATCACATGAAACCACATATAGAATATCACATGGAATATCGAATGGAATACCACACAGACTATTACATGGAAAACCGAATGGAATATAATACGAAATACTCCATGGAATATTATATGAAATCACATACAGAATATCACATGGAATATCATATGCAATATAATATGGAATATCACATTGATTATTATATACAAGGTCAAATAGAAATTCATATGGAATATAATATGAATACCATATAGAATATCATATTGAATATTAAATAGTCTATCATGGAATATAATATGAACTAACATATGGAATATCACATAGAATATCATATGAAATATCATACAGAATATAATATGAAATACCACATGAGATAGATTAAATGTCCTGGTATTACAATGACCTGTATGAATGACACATGGAAGATCATATGCAATATCATATTAGATATCATATGCAATGGAATATATTTTAGAATATCATATGGCATGACATATCACATGGAAAATTACATGGGATAGCCACAGCAACATTGAATATCATTTGTAATATATTTCTGTGTGCATGCGGCAGCTGGTCTTGTTTGTCAATGAAAGACTGCAAAATGACAATACAAAGAGAAACACATTGATGGTGAAAAAATTGATGTGGTTTAGTGAACTGTCATAACATTTTTGTGGTTTGTGGAAAAGAGCAGCAAAAAGACATCAGTCCATCAGCCGCTAATAGTCACTGTTAAATATCGATGTTTCCTCACAAGTTGAGCAGATGAATAACTAAAATACAACTATACATAAAACACGTGGTTAGCTAACAAGCGCAGCAAGAAGCTAGCTTGTAGAAAACATTTAGCGTGAGTAAAATCTGCTGCTTGCAGTGGAAAGTCTGCTGGCGTCCTGCACTGTGTAAACTTGGCTCCTCCACATGTTCCATCTTCCATCAGACATTTTAAAGAACCCAGAGGAGCGTGGGATGACTCAGCACTTTTTACACGGGTGGCCCAGATGGAGAAAAGTGTTGTGTTATCTTTTTAAAACCGCCAGTCTGTCAAAGTCAGTAAGGAAAGGAAAGAGAGCGACAAGGCGCCACATCACATCACATCAGAAAAAAGGTGATCAAGATATTTGCTAACCAACTGTAACGCTGGGGTTACTGAAGTTAACTAGGGAAGACTCAAAATTTCTTTTGACGACAGACAAGCAGGATTAACTCTTTTCTGAGGTGTCGGAAATTACAAAATGATTTGGCTTGTCCTGTTTAGAGGTGGGGGAAATAATCGATTTTTAGATAAATCGCAATTTGGACAAGGATGATTATGAAATTGATTAGCAAAGGTCAATCATCTATATATTATTTGCAAATAAAGTAATGCAGACAGTTCTAACATTTAGCTGATTGCAGCGAGCCAACTCACTGAGAGATCCAACGAGCTCCTTTATATTAGGGCACTTAAGTTCCAGTTTTGCACACATTTCCATTCAATAAATAAATGTGATGGGAATTTCTTATTACAAATGCACTATTTCTAAAAGTGCAAGTGATAAGCACTTATTGAGTGAAACAAAAAGAAATGTAAAACTGCATCAATATACATAAAATAAAGATGCATAAATAATTTAATTTTAATCAAATCGTAGCTCCTGAATCGTAATTGAATCTGGTCCTGTTTCATGTCCAATCCAGTGTCTTCTCCAAAGCTTGGGAAGCCTTTCTATCCAAGTTCCCACTGAAATCTGGAAGTGCATTTTGGGCTTCTTTCAAATGAGATTTGAAAGAAAAGACTGCTAAACCTGGGAACAGACAAGTCTTCTTCTCTAGCTCCACTTGACTTCTAACGTTCCACATTTCCTGTTCCCCCTCCAACACAAAGTGACTAAGCAGAGTTCTCCTCACTAGATATGAAGTGAACAATCTTCCATGTCTCCAGGCCCCAGCAGTCCATGAATGCAACACAGCGGAACAAATGGACTCAACGCATCGGAGCCAGCGGAGAGAGCTTCATTCCAAACAAGCGCTCACAAGCAGCGTGAAGTTGCCAGAAGTTTAAGTCATCGCACATTTTTTTAAAGGGCCACTACTATGCAAAAACAACCTTTTTTATCTATTGGTACCTGTTTTTGTGTATTTGGGATCTGCATAATTCTCAAAAAATTTGAATTCAAACCGTGGAGGCATTGCGAAGATATTTATAAAACAATTATGCCTTCCTTCATACTTCCTCTGAACGAGCTTTTAAGAACTTGCCCGATTTGTGAATTTTTTTTAAATTGCTGACTTCAGCGAATGTCTCCGTATATGGTAAAGTTTTGCCCTTAGAGCTTTGCATGAGTCTTCCATTGTAGTCAATAAGATCTTTCTTTGTTGCTATCCGATTGTAATGGGGCGGACTTTCTTATACAGGCACATGCATTCTACGCTGCTGCAATTAAATTTTTTTAGCATATAGTTCTAACTAATATCTGTCAGTAGACTTCAAACGGAAGTGCTAAAAACTATTAACATGGCTGTCGGGGAAAGACGTACTCGGGAGAGGAACATAAATAAGACTGCCCACAAAACGGCACATCCTCAACAGACGTTCAGAAAGCAACGAAAAGATGGCTTGTGAAACATAACATATGCAAAATGTAAACCACAAGGAAATGTTTTAAATGTAGAAAAAAATCATAATATGACTTCTTTGAACTCACGTCTTCATCTTCACGACAGAATTCCTGAGATGGCTTTTCTTTTTCATTCTATTCCCTAACCTGAAGCCAACATGTTAGACTCCAGATCACCTAATGTGTGTACACTCGACATTTTAGGTAGATAAATCAACTTTTATTAAATACACAATGTACTTACTTAAGTGTACTAAAATGACACATATTTTGGTGTTGGTGAAGGGTTGTTGAAAGGTGTTGTGCTGAATGCTAACACAACTAATGTGTGTGATCAGTAGGGATGGGACTTGTTAAGATTTTCACGATTCTGATTCCATTTTCAATGCTGCTTAACGATTTGGGTCTATACCTGTTCTCTTACGGATTGTCAATTGTATAAAAGGATAACAAACAACTTGTGTTTTACAGAGGTTCCCCAGAAAAAAGGTTTTCAACATAACTATAATATAATAATAACCTAAATAGTCCATAGTAGAAATAAACAAATATTACATACAATCATTATTTTTTAAATAATATATGAGGCAACCACTCAAAAGTAAAACTCTGCCAGCTAGTGACAAATACAAGCAAGTCAAGTCCAATTAAACTGTGCATTGTGCAATTCTGCAACCATCAGCTATAAACATTAATATCGCAGGGCATTCAATCAATCGCAACTGCAATGTTTGACTAACCAATCTAAGTCTATGAACACCAACTGATTAAACTTACTCGGATCAGAGGTGAAACGTTTTCTAAGACAAACCAAACAGTACAGTTATGATCGTTTGAATGGCCTAAGACAGGGGTCGGCAACCTTTCAACTTAAAGAGCCATTTTGACCCGTTTCACAAAATAAAGAAAACAATGGGAGCCACAAAACTCTTTTGAAATTTAAAATCAAATAACACAGCGTACAAACTTTTTTTTTGCTTTGTTCTATGTATAAACCAGGGGTCTCAGACACGCGGCCGCACCTTTATATGAAAATTTAATTAGTGCGGCCCGCGAGTTTTAATTGAATGCCGCTTGACAACATCACAATTGCCATCCATCCCAATTTATCCGGGAGACTCCCAAATTTCAGGGCAACTGTTCTCTCGAATGTCTGCTGATTTTCACCCAAACGAAAATATTAAGGGCGTTCTGTGATGACATTGCGCTTAACACCCTCTACAACCGTAACAAACAGCTTGTCAGCCCATTTACATATTGTACGTGACTTCTGCAGACACACGTAAGTGACTGCAAGGCATACTTGTTTAACAGCTATACAGGTCACACTGAGGGTGGCCGAATAAACAACTTTAACACTCTTACTAATATGCGCCAAACTGTAAACCCACAACAAACAAGAATGACAAACACATTTCGGGATAAAATCCGCACCGTAACACAACATCAACACAACAGAATAGATACCCAGAATCCCATGCATCCCTAACTCTTCCGGGCTACATTATACACCCACGCCCCCCCAACCGACGCACGGAGGGTGGCAATTATGCAGCTGAGCCACATTAGAGTGATCAAAGGGCCGCATGCGGCTCCGGAGCCGCGGGTTGCCGACCCCTGCCCTAAGATGACAATGACCTGGATAAATGAGAACATCCATAGACAATAAAAATTAACAATTTTTTTGCAGCAAATTAAGCATATCCGTTTTTTTTAATGACTAATCACGGTGTCTCCACAGTGGAGAACAATTCTCAGACAGGGAGAAGGCGTGCAGCCTGACAGTCAGACACGTTGTTTTCACAATTTGCATAAGTATTAATTTCACGTTTAAAGTTAATAATAGCAGCTTTTACTATGACAGGCAGTGTTAGTTAGTTAATTATAGGGATGTAAAGATATGACCAGAATTATCACAGCTACTATTATCATCAGAATTTGAATCATTATCAGATTTATTGGCCAAGTATGTTTAACACAAAATGAATATGACTTGGTAGACTGTGATCTGTTTGTTCAATGCAGAAAACAGAATAGTGGAATGTGCTCAAAAATGTATTATACACATACTAAAATCTTATGAGCAAGTCATTTTTTAAATTCCTTAAATTAAATAGACACACTAATAGAAAACCCATTGCTGTATTTTAAAAGTTTTTTATTTGTAATGCTTCACTGATAACGTTTTAGTCTTAGTATTTTATCTGTTTTAATGGCAAATATTTTATTGTTTTGAATATGGGTTTTTACTGTAGCATGTCAAAGCGTAATAAATATAATCTATTATTTATTATTTTGATGTAGTCGTACTCTGTTCAGCGGTCCTTAAATACATCGTGAAAAACCACTGTCTTTTTTACTTTGAGGAAAGATCGATCGCACTGAGAGACACTAAGGGCCGGATTTACTAAAGGTTTGCAAATACTAAAACATGTGCAAACTTGATAGCACACGCAAAGGTGATCTACTAAACGTGTGCAAATTGGATTGTCTGTTAAAATGCCAGTAGAGTGGAAAAACAAGTTGCCTCTATATAGGATAGGATAGGATAGGATAGGTCTTTATTGTCATTGCACAAGCATAACAAAACTTTATAGAAGCTATTATCGTATATATTAGATTTATGAGGGATGAATAGAGATGATCTAAATGGTATCAATCTTACAGAGATTCCCAAGCAATTTTAAGAGCTAATGAGAAAGCCAGTCACAAGATCGCGTGACTTCACACTAAGGACTAGAGCTGCAGCTATCGAATATTTAAGTAATTGAGTATTATATAGGATATACCAATTGTTTAATCGAGTAATCGAATAAATCATATTTTTGCTTAAAAAAACTAAACTTTTTTTTTTTTTTTGGTCCCGTTCAGATTCTCAGGCAAATCATACGAACTTGTGCTAGTGTGGTATGCGAGCTCCACTTTGCAATGTTTGCATACTACTACTGCGTTTTCCTTCGATTTTAGTGTGAAGTGTTCCCACACCTTAGACAACTTTTGTCGCTTCTTAATTCCCTCATTTTGCTATGGCTTTTGTCCACTGCTTTCTGCGGCGTCTGCCATTGCGAGTTATGTCGGCGAAGAAGATTTCTAAACTCAAGCATATTTAAAAGAGCGGTGCAGGGGGCATATGATCTGTGAGGTAAACACACTGGGCAATACCTAAAAAGTCCGTGCGAAATGCCCACACGAACACAAACATATTCAAAAACACATATTTGGGGTTAAAACGACCTCGATGCACACAAGTGTAGATTTAAAACTGTCTATGTCTACACACAAACACATACAGATGCTGTCATGCACATTTTGTCCAATCAGAAGCCTGAAAAAAGCAGCAATGTCTGACTTGGTGGCATTACACCTCTTATTATATTTATTTTGACATACTTTAGACGTACAATGGCATGTACATTATCTTTAAAACCGGCCTGCACCTCCACAGAACCCTGGGAACATTATTAAAGAGTGAATGCACGCCATTGCTGCTGAAACCCAACACTCATAGAATTATAACACATTGAGCAACATGGTGATGTGTACATTATTTCTAAAATCAGCAAGTACTAACAAAAACTTTTTGCATGTTAAGTCTCTATATAAAGTGCACGGACATGCGTGTACGGCTGCACAACTCTACTGGAATTATAAAGCATTTAATAATCAAAATAGTGATATGGTACATGTGTAATGAACTGCATAGTGTCTTTAACATCAGTACACACTACAAGGGCGACGCTACATTGTTTTTTTAGTTGCTTTTTACGCGCGAGCACGGTCACACCCGGCCCCATCTACAAGAATGGAGGCAAGACATGTAAGTTAACATCACAAGGACTAAAAACATAACATAATGTTGCACCTTTCTTAAAACACAGAGCAAAAAGTCTTGCTTGTCAAAGTTGTCCCATCAGCTGGAGGTTCCACAGCGATTGTATCCAAAACAGGAGTGTCGCAAAACCCATTTTGATGTGTCTTTTTTATTATTGTTCACTGAAAATAGCTGCATGTTTACGTTCAAACATACATTAAGCCCTCAACACTGCAGCAAGGCAGTGTTGTTAAGCTTGGAAATGACAGCGTACAACCGTGATGTCATCACAAGTCTCCGCTGAGAGGCGAGTTTTGCATCTCTACACTTTGGCCAGCGTTTGTAAAAGTCTGCGTCTTTAAAGAGAAAAGTATGCGTCTGCGTGTGGAAAAGAGGCCTAAACGCAGAGATAAGTATGCCTTTATTATGTATCTGTGTTCGTGATGACATGGCCTTAACGAGGCAAAATGCCATAAAGAAAAATGCTTGCGACGCCACGAGACAGCAAAAATTCCTTGAATATATTTTGTAATCGAATTACTCGAGTTATCGTTTCCGCTCTACTAGGAACCCCAGATCCCTTCCCCATTAACAAGAATGCTAATCAACAGACTTTGTGAGAGCCAACAACGATTACTTTGGGAAAAATGATGATCCAAGACTTTATATTTTTGACAAACACTTACTCTAATATTTCCACTCTCGCTGGAATGCCGACTGACGGTACACTCACATAATTCCATTTAGATGAAAAATCAATCACAATACTCAAAAAGGATTAAAAAAAAGTTGCTGCAACAAGCGTCTTCTTAGCTACTCTGGGGAATGTACAATTCAGTAGGTCCATGGCCACATTTCTCTACTACCAGGTGAGAAATTCATTAATTACAATCTAGAATTTACTTTTAGCAAGTTTAAGACAAAGCTAAAGCAGTCGCCGGCTTATAATTTGTCAATAAGAGCAGCGTAAGCTAGCGTTAGCTCACTACTATCAATGAACCGCTAAAATAGTCCGTCTGCGTTGGCGCTTATAATGACAATATCACTCATATTTGGTTAATTTTCAGGTCACGACATGTAAATGGTGTGTTGTTGGCAGTTTTTGGATGTTTTCAGAGTGGGTAAAATGAGCGCAACTGAGGACACCTAATCTGTTGACCAAATTTTTAGGCATATATTTATGATTTTGAATGCTTAAAAAAAACTAAACCATGTGTGTTCTTGACTTACATAAGGATTGTGAATGTGTCAAAACCAGCAGCATAAGCTAGTGTTATCTCACTGCTATCAATGCGCCGCTAAAATAGTCACTCTGCATTGGCGCTTATAATAAATAACATTATCACTCATATTTGGTTAATTTTCAGGTCACGAGTATTGTTGGCGGTTTCTGGATGTTTTTAGAGAGGATGAGTGCAACAGAGGACCCTCGATCTGTTGACATAATTGTTAGCTATTTATTTAAAAACATATGTGTTCTTGACTTACTAATGATTGTGAATGATGAACGGCACATCTCTTATAAATTTTGGCATATTTCCAAAATGACTCATCCAATAACATGGTCAGAGTGCAGAAGTGTCTCCATTGTGATGTCAATCTACAGAAGGTGAGTGGACCATTAAAACTAGCTGACTGAATTTGTGGCATCTTTTGACATTTTAGACGGTATTTTCACATACTTTGCGTATTTTCAATACTATGATATGATATGGTTTAATGGATACAATTAAACACAAATAAGCATATAAAGTCAACTGTTTTTTCCACTCTACTGGTACGTTAATTGAGCAGAATCAGGTTTGTCATCCATTTTGCGTCTCTGTCTTCATAATATGCAATATATATGCTGATTATCCAAACGTCCACAGTACTGGGAGGAGAAGATGCAAATATAATTATACAGCACTCTCAATGTGATTTATCAACACTTATCACTGTTTTGCGAGCATATTTGGTGTTTTATTGAGCATGTTTCAAAAGGATGTGCAAACTGACACATTGCCACATTTGGCTGCAGAAACAGTGCTCCGTCCTACATGTGTGTGTCAACATTTTGGTGGATGGTCAAAAATTTAAATAAAGGACATATCGTCTATTCAGTTATTTCATTTTCTAATGTTATCACAATATTCTAAAATCTCCATAATTATTTTTGAGCGCGGCCAACGCTGCTGCTCACTGCTGCTGGCCTCCCAGGGGGTGGAACAATGGGATGAGTGAAATATAGAGGGTAAGTTCCATCCATCCATCCATCCATTTTCTACCGCTTATTCCCTTTTGGGGTCGTTCATCACACCTAATATGTGTGTGGTACTTTAACTTTAACTTGTATTGCTGCTGTACAACTTATGGGGCTCATTAAAATGAATTTAATTGATACGTTGTGGTGATTGGTGCTGGAGTTTTTTTTTTAAATGCCGTTCGATTTTTTATTTACGAAATATATTACTGTAATATACCTCCTACATAAAAAGACGTCTTTACGGAGCATTTTCTTGCATTTTAGTCATTCCAGACCCACAAATGCGCTGGTGATTCAAGCCACAGCCTCGCCCACTCAATGTGAAAGTGAAAGGAAATTGCCAGAAAGTGTCAGTGTGCATATGTTTCTGTTGTTGAGAT
Organism: Nerophis ophidion; assembly: GCF_033978795.1. Lineage (NCBI taxonomy): Eukaryota > Metazoa > Chordata > Actinopteri > Syngnathiformes > Syngnathidae > Nerophis > Nerophis ophidion. Next base: position 50,940,852 of record NC_084615.1, read on the forward strand.
TGCAAAGCAAAAACGTGTTACAGATTACAGATGTGTGTTGCTGATAACACATCGCACACAGGTTGTAGCATGTTAACATGAATGTGAATGTAATGATAGTCTTTGTGTTAAAAGCCCTTTATGTACACAAATTCCTGATTTAAATAAAGCGGCCTGCACAACTTTTCAATTGCGCATGCATTGTTGGTAGAACAGATCCAACACGCCCACTCATATTGCACGGTATTTTATTTTTTGCATACAGTGTCTCGCGAGTGGTATTGGGATCTTAGTAAATCAGGCCCTGGGAGAGCACAGTTTGTAGGTTCGATGTGCACAATTAAATATCTTACTTAGTCAGATAGCAATGTGTTTATACAAGTTTAGATTGGGGTTTGTCATTTCTTAATGGGGAAATACGTTAATGACTCTTTTTTTCATGTTAGCATTTAACCTTGCGGCAGTCAATGAATTTATCAAAGTTCTTTTATCGATCTCCGTTTTTTAATAATTACAATTTAAAACAGTACCACTAACCGTCAGGAGTTTTATTGTGGTTATCATTGTTACCATTTATCGTTACTTCTCAAGTTAGTTACTTGCAGTATTAACAGCAGACGACGTGCTGACATCACCACTAGTGCTACTGGTGGAGATTCACTTCCGGCTCGAACGGGATTGAAAACGTGCCATTCATTCAATGTTTTTGTTATTGTGTGTGCTAATGTTTCAGGTAGTAATTCCTCTCTTTGATGAAATATCCACTTTGCAAATATTGCTTGTTATATCGTTGTCATTCTTTCCGGTGAATAACTCTCCAGTTTTTGTGCCACTTCCGCACCGTGTAATGACGTCATGCGTGCCCAAAGGAATTCATTGGGGAATCGTATGACAAAACCGGCAAATCATTCCCAGTATTTGAAACACTGGGAGCCAGATCTAGACAAGAACCGGTTTTGGAATCCCACCCCTAGTAATCATTGTAGCACACAAACAGCAGTAACTACAGCAGACCATGACTGTGTCAACATGGTAACAAGAAACATAAATCCTCACCTTCTTTAGTGGTGCCATGCGTCTGTAGTGGCGGTCCAGAGGCTGACTGGTACTCAGCAGCGACAATGACCAGATAAGTGGTCTGAGGTTGGAGCCCCTGCAGCACGATGGTGGTCTCATCACCGAGCGTAGTCACCTCTGCCTTGGCCCCTGCTTCACCGACAGGTTCAAAGGTCAAGTGGTAGCGGATTACTGCTCCTCTTGCCGGCTGCCACGACACCCGGAAGCTGTCCGTGGTCTCCTCGGACACTCTCAGGTTGCGAACTGGACTTAGTTCTGTGAGCAACAGGCAACACTTTAATTGCATGCGTGGACCACCGATCTGAAGCAATTAGAACATCACTTACCCTCAAGGGTGGTCTTGTAGCCACTCAGGGGCAAACTGTCGCCCCGGTCATACTGAGCAGAGATGTTGACTTGGTAGCGTGTAAGGGGGGTCAGGTACGGTAGGATGGCAGTGAGAGTGTCCCCGGGTACAGACATGGACACCAAATGGCCGTCGGGGTTCTCCGCAGGCTTAAACTGAACCAAATAGGACTCCACGTCGGTGGCGTCCATCTCCCATGAGGTACGCATGCTTCTCGAGGTGACCTCAGAGAAGGACAGGTCTCTGGGCTGAACCAGCTCTGAAGATGTGTGAAAAGGTAAAATGTCACATTGACGTTTACAAAGTTCATACACAAACTACTACAGCAAAGGTGTTTATAGTGACCATCAAGGGAAAGTGCAGGTTGGCAGCCATTTTGAGTAAGTATTTGCAATGGTTGGAGCCATGAAAACTCAGGCGAGACTAGACAGTAGAGAACTCCTGCTTTCTGACTGGTAAAAATTTTGGAGGCAAATGCTCATTGGCACAGGATAAAATGATGTAAGTGTAGTGCGTACAACACCACCTGCCAGACTGGAGTAGGTTTATGTAAACCGTGAGCGAGCGTCATAGCTAATTGCTGTTATTTATTAAACCGTTAAAGTGTAAAGTAAAGTTCTGTGTGTGTGTATCTGACGTGTGCCTACATTTAACCAACTAAGAAAGACACCGCACAATTTAAACTAATCAGAAACAACGTACAGCTGAGAAGCGTGAATGAGAGACGCCAAGAACCGCCTAACGTTGTTTCTTGTCTTCCATTATTGATGAAATGTAGGCGCAGTGGATTGATGGCTCGGTCTGGTATTGGTTATTTTGATCAATCAATCAGAGTTACTCGAACTACGGCAAGCTGCGAAAACTAAAGTTTATAATTGTGAAAAAATGTAAGTAGTGAACAGGGAATATAAGTGTAAAAAATGTCAAGTGTGGTGTGTAGCGTGAGAAAGGGTTTATTTGCGTGACTGTCAGGCTCAAAGTATGAAGCACAAGTGTTTGAGCATGGTACATCGTTGTTGACTTCAAAGCAGAATAACATAATCAGTGATTGCATGCGCCGACTAGTGGAGAGGATAAGGAAAAGCAAGGGAGAGTTATAGACAGACAACTCTTTTTACAAGTTCAAATTGCTGAACAGACAGATCGAAATAACCAATTTCAGACCAAGTCATCAATCCACTGTGCCTACATTTTACCAACCACGGAAGAAACTATGCAATTTAAACCAATCAGATACAATGTAAGGCGGGTCTTAGCGTCTCGCTTTCACACACCTCAGCTGTACGTTGTTTGTGATTGTTTAAAATTGTGTAGTCTTTCGTGGTTGGTTAAATGTAGGCACACCTCAGTTACACACAAACAGATTGTATTACACGCAAGCACTTCTGAATGTGCGTGCACGTTGTATTATTACACGATCATCAATCTGGGTGCGCTTGCTCAAATCTTACACGGCAGAAGGGTCGTAAAAGACACGTGTAAGTAGACAGCCTATCTATGGTTCTTTTTTGATTAGGGACAGATAGACAACACACGTAGGTGAATTTAAAACACACTTACGCGGATATAAAAATCACATGTATACGGATCTGAATATACACACTCAGATTTATATACAAACACAAAAATTAGTACACACACGCACACTATTTGGCATATACGCGCACAGATCGAGAAACACTTTTGCAAATAATTTTGACACAATAACACTTCCATGGTGGTGTCTTTCAAATTATGTTGCAGCCGCCATCAAAAAGTGATACCTTTAGTTTCGAAATACTGATTTAGATATCAAATAAAACCCCTAATAAAATAACCACTTACTTGTTAGGCCAGTGAAAAGTCAACTCTTCTTCATTTTGAAAGATTTACTTTAAGTCATCTTCCTTAGGTTTTAAAAATTATTAAACTGTGCATGCAAGTGACAGCGTGGACACATTGAGGCCACATTGGTGCATGTGCGCGTTTATACTGGAGTCTGATGAAAATCACACTGGTGGTGTAAACAGTCAGCGAGAAAAAAATCTGATCTCAAAAAAATCTAATTTAGGCCACTTTGACCTACAGTGTAAACATAGTTTATGACTTTAGCTCCAAACTTCTTCTCTGTGTTTGAGATTGGGATGAGTGCTACAAGTTGCAGAAAAGTGTATTACAATTGAGTACCGCTGCTGCCCATACGGACGACAGCTGAGAAAAACACATTATTTGGCGGCCATCTAGAAGAAAATCTGTAGTATTTGTTTTCAATGACAAATACAGTATCTTATCTTATGTTATGTTACATTATCATTGCGCCTTTATCCTAAAAAGAGTAAATGAAATAATACCAACAAATAAGACTCCTATCAAAACCATGCATCCGTGCAGCACATTCTGATAATAGTGAAAAATAAGGATGTCAATTTTGCAACAACACATTAACTCAATTACAATGTTTGGGGTGATGATTTAATTCAGAATTGATTTTTGATCCAAACCGTTTCTTGCAACATGTTATTTGGTATATAAATTATGATTTAAAAAAATATATTTTTGGCTGCTGATATATGGCATAACATTCAGTGAGTAATGGAAGGTAATGTATAGCTTGAAAATGTGTTGTTAAATCGATTCTTGAACATTTTAATCGATTAAGAACTGTAATAAATAGTAATCCTGATTCTAATGGTTATACATTTTTCAGGGACCACTATTAGTGGCCGGTATAAGGAGTAAACAAAATTATTCTGAATGCAAATTATGTGGGAACTATAGTCACGATTTAGAACACTACTTTTCTATGCTGACATTGTTTTCCTAAAACAGGTTTGAATATCTATATTGATGTCACCGTCACCACTGGTCTGCTAGGTAGCCAGCAGTAGCACACTCCATGCTAGCTGAGTGCTGCTATCAATCCTTAATAAAAGAACAAGAGGTCATCATGGCGAATATGACAAAAATTTGACTGATGTACTGTAATCATTATGGATGTGATCAATATGATAAATGTGACTCTAGATGTGATAAATAGATGTGAATTAGGGTTGGGCGATATAAATGGTATACGATATAAATTGTATACATTTGTTCGATTATAACGTTTTTAATACTATTGTCATACGGTGATAATGTATGTTGATGAAACCGTCAAGCTAAGTTCTGCAAATTTAACAGCGACAGGCAAACAGTATCATGTCCAGTATCTGGTCGATACTACAGTGGTTAGATCTACATTTTTTAATGTCAAAAATGTATTTGTCGTTTTTGTTATTGTTGACAGACTCAGGAAGACTTCAAGGCCAAAAACCAAAGGATTTAAATCAGAGCCTCAGCCAATAGTAGGAAATAATTACAATATTTAATTATGGGCCTGCTGCAATGCAAGCGCCGATTCACATCCTGCAAGCAGCAGTGAATGGGCGCCTGCAATGCAAGCAGCCCATATTATTACTGCTCATACTTCAAACTTTATTGTTATAGTTCCTACCTAGCTGCCTAGTCAACAGACAGCAATGTGTCATGTTCAATGGAACACTTTCAAATATTAAGACATAATGCGGACGTTGTACCGATCCGTTTTGGTGAAGAAGGAGCTGAGCCGGAAGGCAAAGCTCTCAATTTACCGGTCGATCTACGTTCCCATCCTCACCTATGGTCATGAGCTTTGGGTCATGACCGAAAGGATAAGATCACGGGTACAAGCAGCCGAAATGAGTTTCCTCCGCCGTGTGGCGGGGCTCTCCCTTAGAGATAGGGTGAGAAGCTCTGCCATCCGGGAGGAACTCAAAGTAAAGCCGCTGCTCCTTCACATCGAGAGGAGCCAGATGAGGTGGTCCGGGCATCTGGTCAGGATGCCACCCGAACGCCTCCCTAGGGAGGTGTTTAGTGCACGTCCAACCGGTAGGAGGCCACGGGGAAGACCCAGGACACGTTGGGAAGACTATGTCTCCCGGCTGGCCTGGGAACGCCTCGGGATCCCCCGGGAAGAGCTAGACGAAGTGGCTGGGGAGAGGGAAGTCTGGGTTTCCCTGCTTAGGCTGTTGCCCCCGCGACCCGACCTCGGATAAGCGGAAGAAGATGGATGGATGGATGGATATATTGTGGTATTCCCCAGGGAAGTTTCGTGGGACCTTTATTATACTCAATATTTGTAAATGATATGTCATGTATTTTAAAGAATGGTTGCTGTGCAATTTATGCAGATAACACAACAATATATGCTTATGCAAATAATTGCACAGACCGGAGCAGTATACTACAAGACGAGGTCTTGCGGATTACTAAATGGGTTACAGAAAATAAATGATAAATAAATGATAAATGGGTTGTACTTGTATAGCGCTTTTCTACCTTCAAGGTACTCAAAGCGCTTTGACACTACTTCCACATTTACCCATTCACACACACATTCACACACTGATGGAGGGAGCTGCCATGCAAGGCGCCAACCAGTACCCATCAGGAGCTGGGTGAAATAAGATGAAACTTAATATTTGGGACGGCGTGGCACAGTGGAAGAGTGGCCGTGCGCAACCCGAGGGTCCCTGGTTGAATCCCTTCCTAGTACCAACCTCGTCACGTCCATTGTGTCCTGAGCAAGACACTTCACCCTTGCTCCTGATGGGTGCTGGTTAGCGCCTTGCATGGCAGCTCCCTCCATCAGTATGTGAATGTGTGTGTGAATGGGTAAATGTGGAAGTAGTGTCAAAGCGCTTTGAGTACCTTGACGGTAGAAAAGCGCTATACAAGTACAACCCATTTATTTATTTATTTATTTATTTCCAAAACAAAATGTCTTGTTATTTGCTCAAAACATGCTCAGAGAATGGAATGCATATTAAGCGTTTCTTAGAATAGAATTCATATTGAACAAGTTAAAGAAGCCAGATTGCCGGGAGTTACAATAGATGAAAGACAATCTTGAGCCACTCACATTATTAATAAGATAGTAACAAAAATGAGCAGAAGTCAATCATAAGACAAAGTGCCTATTTTTTAACTAACACAACCTACAATCCCTTGTAATGTCACATCTTGACTACTGCCCAGCAATCTGGTCTAATGCATTTAAACAAGAACTAAATCAAATCCAGTTTACCCAAAACAGAGCTGCGGGACTAGCTCTCCATTGCTCATTTAGGACCGGCATTGAGATAATGCATAATGCATTGTCATGGATGAGAGTTGGTGAAAGACTAGCTTGTAGTGTGATTCTATTTTTTAAGAACATCTATACATATGCTTATCTGTATTCTCAGCTGTTGCATGCAGTCACAACTATTGTACCAGGCTAGTCCTGACAGGTGCTCTCACCCACCTTAAACCCAAAACGGATGTTTTGAAAAAGACTGTTATGTATAGGGCAATCACTTACTGGAATCGAATCCCACAATATCTGGTATCAATCACCAGCAGAGTGGGTTTTAAAAATAAGACTGAGAGGAGAAGAATTGCGGAAAGAGATTATTCTTGATTGTACCTAATGTCATGACTGGTTAATTTATATTCTTTTGACTCATTTTTTGCTTAAATTCATTCTTGTTTCTGGATATCGTTTTTATATTGATATTTTCTTGATTTTGTATGTACTCTACGTCATATTTTATCCATTATGGTACTTTTTTGTCACTTTTTGGTACACTAATACGTATATTGTATGCCATTGGTTCTTTTGTTTTATTTTTGCAAAAAATATATATCTATTTTTATATTGCTCTTTTTTATCTTTGGTATTAATATTATTATGAAACTCCAAGTTATTGTTTTTTTGTTTTTTGTTGTTGCTATATTTTTATTACAACATTTTATTTTTGATCATGTTATAATGCTTCGAAATCTTTTGTTTTGTGATTGTGTGATGTTTTTTGCCTGGACCCCAGGAAGAATAGTTTCCACTGTGGTGTAGACTAATGGGGATTCTTAATAAACTAAACTAAATCTCTTACGTCTAATATGAGACAAACAGGCCAACGAACCCCCACATGAGTTATACTGTAGCAGAACGCTCCAATCTGCAAGATTACCTCCTCTTGTAGCTCAGTCATTCTTTCAGTTAGCTCTGTGTTTAACGTCTCATTTTGTTCACCGACTTGTGTACTTTCACCCTGGCTAAAAAATGTTTTCGTTCATTGTTTGGTTTTGGCTTAATGGCCATCGGAAGGAGGTGAGCGCTATCGGAGTTCCTCCATTAAAGCGGATGGCGTCCACTCTAACTTACTAGAGCGTGTAAGCCCCGAAAATACACTTTTCTTTTGGTGAACAACCAGGCCTCACGGCCACATCTGTTATCGCATTGACATGTGTTTCGGTGAAATTGTTGACACACATGTCCTCTCTCAGAAAATCTAATTTGTATGGAGGTCATTTGTCTCATTTCGTTTCTGTTGGCCCACAAAGCCAAGAAAGTCAGCTATATTTTTCATTGACTTCAATGTTAGATGTCGGCTGGAAAAAACAAAAAACATAAAAATTATATTTTTCTACTCGCTTGAACTCGGACGTTTTTCCATTTATTGGAAATCTGAGAACATGGAACGTTCCTCAAACCCTTGAGGCGTTTACGGATTTTACGAAAAGTCGATATCTCAAAGTGTTTGCCCACAATCATACTGTTCAGCATGAAGTTTTTCAACAAATCCTGCATAAACTGCTGCGTCATTGTGTAATAGTGGCAGGGTCATCTAATTACGTGTAGTCCTGTGAAGTCACGTGACTGCCCCGCCCCTCAGGTGTCTCAGGCTGTGTCTAAATTTGGCGGCTAAATCCTTTGCAGTGCGCATTTGTGTGGTGCTGACGTCATCGCGGTGCGCGAAGGCTGTCCCAATTAAAAAAAGTTCCAAGTGTCCTTCGAATCCGGCCGAAAAATGTGTCATTTTCTCCCATTAGCAGAAAGGTTGCATTCGTGTACACTTAGTGTCCTGTCATATCCCAAAATTCTTTGCGCGCTAAACTCTGAAAATTATTTTCAACACAAAGACGCCATGCGGAGCGAAAAAAGCCACCTTAAAATGTAAGTACTGTTTTATTTATTCATATAAAACAGCTAAAAAACAGACATGTCAAGTGATGTTCATTTGTGTCAAGATACAAGACTTCGACTGTAATGTTGAGCGACCTCTTTACCCCGAGGGAGAGACATGTGTCCAGCCATTGCAGACAGCTTCCGTGCCCGAAGCTTTTTTCAAAGTTTGAAAGGAAAGCCCGACAACTTCTAATTTATTTTTTTAGATCACCACCTGGTGGTGAGTTGGCTGCGATGGTGGGGGAGGATGCCGGACAGACCTGGGAGGCCCAAACGCATTGGGAGGGTCTGCTGGGAACGTCTGGCAGAGTCTCCTGTCAGACAAAGTTTCAATTCCCACCTCCGGAAGAACTTTGAACATGTCACGAGGGAGGTGCTGGACATTGAGTCCGAGTGGACCATGTTCCGCACCTCTATTGTCGAGGCGGCAGATCGGAGCTGTGGCCGCAAGGTAGTTGGTGCCTGTCGGGGCGGCAATCCTAAAACCCCTTGGTGGACACCAGCGGTGAGGGATGCCGTCAAGCTGAAGAAGGAGTCCTATCGGGTCCTTTTGGCTCATAGGACTCCGGAGGCAGTGGACAGGTACCGACAGGCCAAGCGGTGTGCAGCTTCAGCGGTCGCGGAGGCAAAAACTCGGACATGGGAGGAGTTCGGGGAAGCCATGGAAAACGACTTCCGGACGGCTTCGAAGCGATTCTGGACCACCGTCCGCCGCCTCAGGAAGGGGAAGCAGTGCACTGTCAACACCGTGTATGGTGCGGATGGTGTTCTGCTGACCTCAACTGCGGATGTTGTGGATAGGTGGAAGGAATACTTCGAAGACCTCCTCAATCCCACCAACACGTCTTCCTACGAGGAAGCAGTGCCTGGGGAATCTGTGGTGGACTCTCCTATTTCTGGGGCTGAGGTCGCTGAGGTAGTTAAAAAGCTCCTCGGTGGCAAGGCCCCAGGGGTGGACGAGATCCGCCCGGAGTTCCTTAAGGCTCTGGATGCTGTGGGGCTGTCTTGGTTGACAAGACTTTGCAGCATCGCGTGGACATCGGGGGCGGTACCTCTGGATTGGCAGACCGGGGTGGTGGTTCCTCTCTTTAAGAAGGGGGACCGGAGGGTGTGTTCCAACTATCGTGGGATCACACTCCTCAGCCTTCCCGGTAAGGTTTATTCAGGTGTACTGGAGAGGAGGCTACGCCGGATAGTCGAACCTCGGATTCAGGAGGAACAGTGTGGTTTTCGTCCTGGTCGTGGAACTGTGGACCAGCTCTATACTCTCGGCAGGGTTCTTGAGGGTGCATGGGAGTTTGCCCAACCAGTCTACATGTGCTTTGTGGACTTGGAGAAGGCATTTGACCGTGTCCCTCGGGAAGTCCTGTGGGGAGTGCTCAGAGAGTATGGGGTATCGGACTGTCTTATTGTGGCGGTCCGTTCCCTGTACGATCAGTGCCAGAGCTTGGTCCGCATTGCCGGCAGTAAGTCGAACACATTTCCAGTGAGGGTTGGACTCCGCCAAGGCTGTCCTTTGTCACCGATTCTGTTTGTAACTTTTATGGACAGAATTTCTAGGCGCAGTCAAGGCGTTGAGGGGTTCCGGTTTGGTAACCGCAGGATTAGGTCTCTGCTTTTTGCAGATGATGTGGTCCTGATGGCTTCATCTGACCGGGATCTTCAGCTCTCGCTGGATCAGTTCGCAGCCGAGTGTGAAGCGACCGGAATGAGAATCAGCACCTCCAAGTCCGAGTCCATGGTTCTCGCCCGGAAAAGGGTGGAGTGCCATCTCCGGGTTGGGGAGGAGACCCTGCCCCAAGTGGAGGAGTTCAAGTACCTAGGAGTCTTGTTCACGAGTGAGGGAAGAGTGGATCGTGAGATCGACAGGCGGATCGGTGCGGCGTCTTCAGTAATGCGGACGTTGTACCGATCCGTTGTGGTGAAGAAGGAGCTGAGCCGGAAGGCAAAGCTCTCAATTTACCGGTCGATCTACGTTCCCATCCTCACCTATGGTCATGAGCTTTGGGTCATGACCGAAAGGATAAGATCACGGGTACAAGCGGCCGAAATGAGTTTCCTCCGCCGTGTGGCGGGGCTCTCCCTTAGAGATAGGGTGAGAAGCTCTGCCATCCGGGAGGGACTCAAGGTAAAGCCGCTGCTCCTTCACATCGAGAGGAGCCAGATGAGGTGGTTCGGGCATCTGGTCAGGATGCCACCCGAACGCCTCCCTAGGGAGGTGTTTAGGGCACATCCAACCGGTAGGAGGCCACGGGGAAGACCCAGGACACGTTGGGAAGACTATGTCTCCCGGCTGGCCTGGGAACGCCTCGGGATCCCCCGGGAAGAGCTGGACGAAGTGGCTGGGGAGAGGGAAGTCTGGGTTTCCCTGCTTAGGCTGTTGCCCCCGCGACCCGACCTCGGAAAAGCGGAAGATGATGATGATGATGATCACAACGAGTAATTATGTTCTAATAATGGCTGGTCAGAAAACTGAAGTACTATAAACATCAATCAATGAACAATCATCAATGAACCAATATTGACTATTGCTGTTTTTTGTGCACATTTGCATGTTATATGAAAATGTTCACTTCTATCAACCATTATTGTGATTTTGTTTTTAACTTTTCTGCTTTTTTTTTGACCGTGCAGAATAATCAAGGAGGACTTGGACAACAACAGAGCACAAAGAAATGACACAAACACGATTATACCAGTTTGGATGATCATTTAAAAACTAAGTATTTTTATAACCTATATACATTAACAAAGTCATGTACTGAAACTGTAATTGTTGTGATTGATTTCCTCTGCCTTCATTGCAAATAATTATATGATAATAGTAATATTATACTATTCCAATATTTACTGTTACTGGCTATAACGCTAGCAATGTGACACGATTAGAAAAGGACATTAGTTGTGAATTTAATATTAATAAAGTAACTGCTAAATAAGAGATTGGGATAGGGATAGACCGTGAGGAGTCTTTCTGGGACATCTTCTGGCTTGTCTGCATATTTTTAAAGGTACATATGTCCCACTCCAACAAGCATTCACAAGCATAAAAATGTATCATTATCTAATAATTAGGAATGAGAGCTTTAGAACGCTTATCAAACAAGTGAAACATCTCCATGACAACCATCACCCATGATCATGGAAATCAGACGTGCCGTGAGCTCTTAGCCACTTCCTCTGGAATACGGTAAAGGACCAAGAGAACACAAAAAAATCTATTGGACATTCTTCTCTTCAATTCGTCATTAGTAAACCTCGGGCGACTGAGCATCAGATACACGACATAAATGCAAGGCCGGAGAAAACTGACGTAACCAGGAAGGGTAGGCTCGACGGTCCCAACTAATATCACTCCAGACGCTGCTGGAGGACTCTCACCAGGACCCACACTTTGTCGACCGCATGGGCTGGGTCCTTGGAAGGATGCAGCCCCCGAATTGAGACATAGCTCATGTCTGGTGTCTGTACAGGGGCATAACTAAAAGTTCAACGGGAACACAACATAGACAGACAAGAGGGCCAACCCAGTACAAAAATCATGTTTTTTTTAAAAATGCGCTGGAGTCGAGCAAGTTTGGAATGCACGATAACTGTTAACATACTTGTGAAAACGTTAGCATGCGAGCTTTTTTTTCCCAGCGTCTGTCATATTAGCATGCTAACATTTTATGCTAGCTTTTTTGCTACTTTCTATGTCTACACCAACAAATACTGCATTTTGGTATTTCTTCTTACCCAGTCATGTGCTAGCTTCTTAACGTTAGCATGCTAGTCTGCTAACAATAGCATGGCAACTTTTCCAGCTAACAGTACGCTTGTTTCTCGAATTCCGCCACCATACACCTTAGAGTCAAATAACTTGGAATGTTACACTTGTTAACTGTTAGCGTGCTAACTTTAGCATGCTAGCACGCAAACATTGAAGTGATAAATTTTTTGCAAATTGTACACTTTTTTCTCGAAATCCAAAGCCATACAATTTACAGTCATATAACTTGGTATGTGAAACATGCTAACTACTAGCATGTTTACGTGAGCATAATAGCATGCTATCATTAAAGTGCTAGCTATTTCAGCTAACTTTGCAACCTTTTAACCTAGAGTCATATAACTTGGTATTTGAAACTAATGTTAGCATGCTAGCATTCTAACATTAACCTGCCAACTTTTTAGCTAACTTTATATGTTTTATATGTTTTTTCTCTAATTACACAGCCATACATACACCTTATGGTCATATAACTTGGTATGTTACACATGCTAATTTTAGCATGCTAACGTTTTGAGCTAGTTTGGCAACCGTTTACCCCATAGTCATATAATTTGGTGCATGACACTTGTTAACTGTTAACATGCAAACGATAGCATGCTAGCAAGCTAATTTAAGAATGCTAACTTTTTATCTAATTTTACACTTTTTTCTCTATTTCTTCAGCCATACACCTTACAGTCATGTTACTTGAAATGTGAGACATGTTAACTGTTTGAATGCCATCGTTAGCACACATGCTAAGTGTTAGCATTTTAATTTGCGCATGCTAACATTTTAGGCTAGCTCTGTAGCTCATTTTGTACAGTTATACCTAAAACTCACGGATTCGGACACTAGGCACCATCTTCTAAGTACGGCCACTTCCGACGACCCCCGGCCAGAGGTCCAGAGCACAGATAGCAGGGCCATCAAAATTTCCACAGTAATTTTCTAGTTTATACTACTACACAGTTAGCCTATGTTTCTGTCTAGATTATAATTGATTAAAAAAAAATTATGATTCAATAATCTTCAAAATTTGAAGTATCAGTAAAAGCATATACCACAGTAACTACTTGGTATCGGAGTAATACCCAAATTTGTAGTATCACCCAAAACTAATGTAAAGTACCAAAAACAGAAGAATAAGAGCTTATTACATTTTAACAGAAGTGTAGATAAAACCATGTTACAACAGAAGGTAACCAGCTATTTACAGTCAATTAGCAAAAAGATTAATAACAGTGTTGAGAAAAAAATACCACTGGAAATTACCCAATATGACGTTACCACTTGTGTTAGCAGCCAAATTATGAGCCTTTGTAACCTGTTCTGAAATAATTCCTTTATCATGTATGTGACACATAATATAATATATTGTGATATACAGTATGTTGTTGTCACAGGAGGCTATCGCCCATCTCTAATATGAATATAGTTATTATATATATGATAGACGTAGATAGATGATAGATGTGAATGAAGATGTGACAGATATGATAGATGTCGATATGATGGATGAGAATATAAATGTGACAGTTATGATAGATGTAAATGTGATGAATGTGAATGCAGAGGTGACAGATATGATAGATGAGAATATAGATGTGATAATTAAGACAGCTGTAGATGTAATAGATGTGAATACAGATTAGATAGACACAGATGTGATAGATTTGACAAACATGATGGATGTGGAAGTGATAGATGTGAATATAGATATGATAGATATGATGGCAAAAAAGCAAACTGTGTAAGCGTGTAAAAGAGCAAATAAGTGTGTAATTGAGCACACATCGCATGTCGGAACTTGGTGAGCAGATGGTCTGTCCGGCTAATGGCTCCAAGGAATGCATGTCAGCCCTGACAGGTAGGACATGCCTTCACAGTCACCTGGCTTTTAAAAGATGTCTGCAAGCGCCACTTAACCCACTTGTCATGGTTGCAAAGGTCAGCATGTGTTGACCACATGACGGAAAAAGAACAAAATGGAGGCAAGGGACTTACGTCTCTTTTGGATGTTGCGAAGCTCCTGCTCTATCCTTAGGCAGATGGACTGTGTGAGCTCTTTGGATATCCTCTGGAAAGCATCAAAGTCTTCCACGGTGTACACGTGCGTCTCAGCCGGGGCGTTGGCGATAGCCTCTAGCTCTGATCGTACGGCATCTTTCACACCTACTGCAAAGATCTCCACATCGGCATCCCTCAGCTTCGTGGCCGGCTCCTGGAAGGTGTCGGAAGACTTTCCGTCCGTGATGAGGATGGTGACGCGAGGAACGTTGGCCCGTGCACCTTTGGACAGCTGGAAGATCTTCTCCCTCACGAAAGTCATGGCCTTGCCTGTGTTGGTGGAACCGCCTCGGTACGGAAAAGACCTCACCGCTTTGACCACACCGCTCAAGTCGCTGTGGGTGTTCAAGAAAAATTCGGTGTGCGGGTCGCGGCTGTACTGGGTCAAGCTGATCTGGACCTTATTTGGTCCGATGTCAAAGGTGGTCACTAACACCTCCAAAAAGGCTCGAACTTTAGCAAAGTTGGCTAGGCCGATACTATAGGACCCGTCCACCAGGAGAACCACGTCCGCTTGGACGTCCACACCAAGAGAACATTCTGGAATGATAGACGAACACAATGGCCACTTGTGAGAAATACGTGTTTGCACCAACACAGGTTGGAGTAGCTGTTCTACTCACCCACTGACACCTTCACTGGCTGAGTCCTCTGCAGGGCAACCACAGGCTCACTTGGTGTGAGACCTTTCAACGCGAACAAGCTGATCTGGTACTCCATGTCAGGCGAGAGGTCTCGGACCACCAATGAGGTCTGGCTTGAGCCCACGTACAGTTCTTGATGCTTACCACCAGCCATCATTGGAATCATCTGCAGCTTGTATCCAGAAACATCGCCAATGGAGGCGCTCCAGCTCACCCTCATGGTCTTTGAGGCCACCTCCAGGACCTGAAGGTTGGCTGCGGGCTCGACGACTGCAAGGAACCACAAAGTACACATTGTGAAGACACCAAGAGCTTGCATGTGAAATATCTGAACAAGCTCTCACCTTCTTCTCCACTGGCCAGAGAGCTGAGCTGGTCTTCCACGCCAGCACACACCTGACTGACGACCTCCCTCTGAATATTTTGAATCCTGTCCAAGGTGGCCACCTTAAAGACATGACCTTTGGAAGGAGAAGAGGCCAGCGCCTTCATCGTCTCGTCATCGCCCTGCTGGATTCCTACAACGTGTAGAAGGACGCAGTGAGAGTTTGAATATGTTCTTCTTGTCTCTGCTTTCTATCACACACAAGTCATAAGTGTTGCAACTCTTCTAATCCTTCCACACCAAACTCCTCCAAACAACACATCTGGAAGCATGTGTGTGAGTGTGTCAATGTGGTGCAAGTGGAGCCCCCTTCAGGTTGTTCTCCAACAGTGCTCTTTGATGTCTTCCAGCTGAAGAAGAGCTGATTGTTTATGCAGCTCCTCCCAGCGCCATGGCAACAGAACACTTATGTTTCTGCGGCCACCTTGTGGAAAGGCTGACGGTGCTTGCATTCTTGCTTTCACTTGTTAACCGTGAAGGAATCTAAGCAGGATTGCGCCATCAGAAGCAGTTGTTGTTAGGGAGCATCAGAGAAAAAAAAGACAGAAGTACCGACAACAAAGATCTCCACGCCCGCGCTCCTCAGTCGCCTGGCAGAGCGTTGCACGGAATCTTCCCACATGCCGTCTGTGATGATCAGCAGGACTTTAGGAAATGCTGTTCTGGCGCCCGCCGTCTCCGCGAAGGTGTTTGTCAACAGGTAGTCCAGAGCGTCACCTACAGCAGTAAAAAAAAAATTTAAAAAATTAAAAAAAATTACTTTTTCAATGGCTGCAGCAAGTCAATATAGACATGGGAGCTTTGGCTTCCTGACAGCCAGCAATCAAACCCACGTCTTCTGCCATATATTGTGGCATTACACCAGGGATCATAAAAGTTGATTTTGTGTGTCACATACTAAACACATATTAACAACGCAGCTCCATATAAATAACATTCCTATATTATATATGATATATTCTTTACAATATACTATGTTACATTACTCTATTATTTTCCCATTTATGATTAAATTAAGGTACTTCCAAAGGAGTATAGCTTTTGTCTGCATCACACAACATCATTTGTATAAACTAAGCTCTCATCTCAGCTGTTACAGCTGACAAAGCTAATCAGAGTAATTCCTGTAATATTGTTGTAGCTTTACAATATGAATATGGTTAATTAAAAATGTCTTAACATTCATTGATCAGTATGTTTAATATTGTAATTTTTTGTAATGAATGGCACTGACAGGGTCCTAACACCTCACTCATATACCCTAATAAAATTACATTTCACATAGAAGATGAAGATGGCCACCTGTCCTGGTGTTGTCTCTGTCGTACACCAGCGAGCCGATGGCATGCATCAGCAAAGGTCGGCTCAGGTGCCGGTCCAGTCTGAACCCGGTGGGCGTATCCCCGTTGTACTGGACCACTCCCACACGTGTTTTATCTTCGCCGATTTGAAAAGCGCTGGCCACGGCCGACATGAAAGTGCGCACATGTTTGAAGTAGGTCCGACCGACATCCACCAGGAAGACCACATCTGCCACTGCGCTCACAGAGCATTCTGGAAAGATTGATGAGGAATCAGTCATCACTTATTGTCTCGTCTTCTAGCTTTGACTGGATTGTTTCCACTTGGACTGAATATGTTAAACGTCCAGGAATGCCAGACATTCCTGAATTTTCCACTAGGAAAACTTTCTAGTGATGCGTCTGATGAAAAGAACCATCTGTGACGCCTTCCACTTCTCTCAGCACTTTACAATGACCCCCCACTCTCACACGCTTAGCTTCGACTGTTTCATTCATAGGCCCCACCTTCTATGACATCATCAAATAAATCAAGTAGTTGTCATGTGACATGAGAAGAAAGCTGCGTCTCAAGCTGTGTGAAAGTGTCTCAAAAGGAATAATTCTATTAGTACACTTCAGTAAGTATACTGTACACTGTGTACAGTAAGTACAAAAGTGTAACACACTAAGGGCCTGATCTACTAAAGTTATGTCTGCATTAAAACACATACAAACTTGATAATACATGGAAATCTGATCTCTTAAGGTTGTACCCCCTTGGAGAGAGTACACTTTTGTACAGTAAGTACAAAAGTGTAACACACTAAGGGCCTGATCTACTAAAGTTATGTCTGCATCAAAACACATGCAAACTTGATAATACATGGAAATCTGATCTCTTAAGGTTGTACCCCCTTGGAGAGAGTAAAAAAAGCAGCTCAATCCGTTTAGCGTGTCTGTCGTCATGAATGTGCAAAATAAGTGCTGCTCATCAGAACAGCCACAATACTAAGAGGAGAAAACACAAACAGAAATATTTAGCACTAGCAGTGTGATTTATTATGACTGAAACTGGACTACGGGAGCTGTTTTCTGTCTGTATTTAGTTCGTAAAGAAAGGAGGTGTAAAAGAAGAAAGTTTAAGTAGACAAGTGTGAATAATAAGTCTAAGTATGTAAGTTTATAAGTGTAAGAAAATAAGTGTAAGAATGTAAGTATGTAAATGTAGTATGTAAGTATATAAGTGGAAGTATGTAAGTACATAAGTGTGAGTATGTAAGTGTAGGTATATCAAGTACAAGTATAAGTATGTATGTATGTAAGTAAATAAATGTAAGTCTGTAAGTGATAGTACATACAAACACTCAGAAAAAGACTGACTGAGTGATGTGGAGTCTAGGTATGCAAGTACATAAGTGTAAGTGTGTAAGTATCTAGGTACAATAGTAAAAAGTATTTAGGCGTAAGTATGTATGTCAGTTTAAGTATGTAAGTGTAAGTATAGACAAATACCCATGAAAAAGACTTACTGAGGGAGGTGGAGTCTGGTCTTCTTGAAGGTCCTTGCGAAACGTTGCCTGACTTGACTGCAGAGCAAAATTATTTGCAAATTGAGGCAAAAGAATAAACAACATTAGCTAATTGTTCTTATGCTAACAAGCCGTCAACATGTCAAACACATATCGTGCACACCCCTCAGTGCACATGCATGGCTGATTCAGGCACTCACTCGTGATCTGACCATAGACAGGAAGACTCTCCTGTGTTCCTGCGTACGCTGATATGCTAACAGAGTAGTCCACATCTGGACGCAGGTCAGAGATAGAGGTGCTGCTGGCAGATGGGGCCAAAACCAATTCTCGTGTTATTTCTCCTTCAGCAAAGAAGAAGAGAACCAGCGTCAAATATCATCTTATTACTGTCATACTTGTCTGACACCTTCAGGTATCAATGGCTGAAAATGTCTTCTCAAGGACGTATTTATACTGCTGCTAAATGTGGAGAAGACCAGCATCCAACTCATTTTGTTTGCATTGTATATTTTGAGGAGCTCCTGGTGGAGGTAACAGCTATTTAATAAATCAGTGACACACATGTACTGTTGTAACACTTGAAAACACTTAAACATTTTATTGTTTTCATGTTTCCATGTTTAGCCTGAGGACCAAAAGAAAAAATATTTACTTGTTGAAGATGAAAGCGTTTTCCTTGGCAGCGTGTGTTCATGTGCAACAACAAAGTATTCTAATTGCAGGGCGTGTCCCTCGTGTCGGACATGCTCACGCTCGCTCACCTGTGTCAGATGTCACGTGTATCCTGTAGCCCTGAATGTCAGAGCGCGACCGCCTCCAAGACATCTGCACCGTCCTCCCATCCAAAATGTGAAAGGTCAAATCTGAAGGAGGTGCGACTGTGGACAAATAAGGTTAAAAAAGGTGAACTAAAAGTTGGGAAAAAAAGGTTTAAAAAGAGTGAAAACAAGCTGAATTAAATGTGAAAAATGTGAATAAGCAGGTGAAAATATTGGTAGAAGAGGTGAAATTAAAAGGTGAAAAAGTAGGTTTAAAAAAGGTTAAAATAAGCTGAAATTAAAGGTGAAACATGTCTAAAACAAGGTGAAAAAATATAGAAAAAATTGATAAGATAAAGATTAGAATTTGAAAAATAAACGGAAACAAGTAAAAAGGTGAAATAAAAGGTGAAAAAGGCTTCTTGTAAGAATTTTTAAAAAGATGAACAGTGAAATAAAAGGTGAATAAAAGTTTTAAAAAATGTGAAATAAGAGTTGAAAAACATATAGAAGTGTTGAAAGAGTCGAGTAGAGATATGTTACATATGTTGTGTTGCTTGATTAGTATGAAGACACCAAAACAACTTCCAACACTTAAAGGGGAACTGCACTTTTTTGGAATTTTGCCTATCATTCACAATCATTATGTAAGACAAGAACACATACATTTTAATTTTTTTAATACTATCTAAATATTGAATAAATGTGATCAAAAATCACCTTACAATGGAGCCTTTGGGAATCGCTCCATTCTGCCTATAAAGCCCTTAAAAACATTCAAACAACTCCATTAAGGTTTTATAGGTAATTAAAGGCCTACTGAAATGAGATTTTCTTATTTAAACGGGGATAGCAGGTCCATTCTATGTGTCATACTTGATCATTTCCCGATATTGCCATATTTTTGCTGAAAGGATTTAGTAGAGAACATCCACGATAAAGTTTGCAACTGGAGAAAAGCCCTGCCTCTACCGGAAGTCGCAGACGATGATGTCACACGTGTGGGGGCTCCTCACATATTCACATTGTTTTTAATGGGAGTCTCCAACAAAAAGTGCTATTCGGACCGAGAAAACGACAATTTCCCCATTAATTTGAGCGAGGATGAAAGATTTGTGTTTGAGGATATTGATAGCGACGGACTAGAAAAAAAAAAAAACGCGATTGCAATCGCGTTGCATTGAGACGGATTCATATGTTTTTAGAGACATTTACTAGGATAATTCTGGGAAATCCCTTATCTTTCTATTGTGTTGCTAGTGTTTTAGTGAGTTTAACAGTACCTGATAGTCGGAAGTGTACGTCCACGGCCGGGTGTTGACGCGCAGTGTCTCTGGGAAGTCGACGGCAGCTGTACGGGAGGCGCAAGCTCAGGTGATATCCGGTAAGTGGCGACTTTTTAACCACAATTTTCTCACCGAAACCTGCTGGTTAACAAGTGGTCGGCATTCATGTCCGCTGTGATCCATAGGAAAGTTTAAACACCGTGCATTTTACACAAGGAATCACCGTGTGTTTGTGTGGCTAAAGGCTAAAGCTTTCCGACTCCATCTTGCTACTTTGACTTCTCCAATATTAATTGAACAAATTGCAAAAGATTCAGCAACACAGTTCTCCAAAATACTGTGTAATTATGCCGTTTAAACAGACGACATTTAGCTGTGTGTGTGCGTAGCGCTCATACTTCCTAAAAACCTGTGACGTCTTGCGTACACGTCATCATTACACGACGTTTTCAAGACGAAACTCCCGGGAAATTTAAAATTGCAATTTAGTAAACTAAAAAGGCCGTATTGGCATGTGTTGCAATGTTAAGATTTCATCATTGATATATAAACTATCAGACTGCGTGGTGGGTAGTAGTGGGTTTCAGTTAGCCTTTAAAGGGGAACATTTTATAATAACATTTCCAATGTATGTATTCTGATCATTTTAAGCGTACGCGGCGCATTAATTTTAAAAATGCATCACAACGTTCGCCTTTTTCCCCACTACATCACTGATTATGATTCACTGCAGACTTAATGAGAGCCAACAAACATAATAAAACACCACTTAGTGTATAAGGTCTGCTGTTAGATGAAGAATGGACTCATAATCCTCGTGAAGAAAAGGGGGTGGAATCAAGAGTCTCACCGGTGCCAGGTCTAAATTGGCTGTCAAATTGGACCAACATGTCGAATTACATCCCTGTCCTTCTACTATTAAGGTGAGCGGTACGATTTATGATCTACATTAAACCTATACAAGCAAGGTGATGTAAACATAGGCACACACGCTAGTGTTCACGGCGCTGCTATAAATAGTTTGTCTGCGTCAGCGTTTATAATATCAATATCACTAATACTTGGTTAACATTCAAGTAACAAAATGTAAATGGAGTATTATTGACGTTTTTTGGATGTTTTCTATTGGGTTTAATGGGCGGAATAGACAACCTCCTTTGGCTCTGTTGTAAGCTGACTTGTATTTATGTTTATTTACGAGTTATAATGCTGAAAAAAAAAATACATCCGTTGTCGTGTCTTAATAATGATTGTGAACGATAGGCATAATTCCAAAAAAAAGTGCAGTTTCCCTTTAAACACACTCCATTACGGAAACAAGCAGAGCATTATGGAAGCAAAGAAAGGCCAAAATCTATGATATAATAATTTCAATTTATGTAAACATAATAGCTTTGATCTATATATGGGTTTTATTTGACAGGGAGAGTGAAAGTTATTTAACACCACATTTGGCTAAAGTAAATTTTAAGTAAAAAAAAAAATTACAATCAGCCCTGCGATGGGATGGCGACTTGTCCAGGGTGTACACCGCCTTCCGCCCGATTGTAGCTGAGATAGGCACCCGCGCCCCCCGAACCCCCAAAGGGAATAAGCGGCACAAAATGGATGGATGGAAAAAATTGCAATCATTTGGAAATAAAAGTATTGATTTTTGGTTGTATTGATGAAGTGAATATTAATTATTGATTGAGTGACGGTTGTTGGCTTTTCTTTGCTCACACATGAAAATAAAACATGTTTTCATGTGAGAGAAAAAACACAAAAGTGTTAAAAAGTACAACATGGATCCCAGCATCAATCCAACTGTTGGGAGTTGAATTGTGAGTGACACTGGAGCAGGAGCAGGATCAAGTTCTGGTTCTATGTGATGTGACCACTCTCATGCACGTGTACATGATAAGTTGTTGGCAACAACTTGTGGACAAAAAGTGTCATGTACACAAAGACTGTAATGTGTTCTTCACCAATATTTCAAGGTAATATTGATCAGGTTGGGGTGGAAAAGCACATTGCCTTGGGGCTTGTTAACTAGCTAAACAGCGTCTCCGTACTTTCTGTTATTTTTCTGTTAAATCACAGCTGTATCATATGTATCAACAATTAATAAATACTTTAACAATAGCAGTAAAACGTTACTTAAAGTAGAAAGTTCACATGAACAAGCTAGCATTAGCTACATGTTAATACACTAAACATAGACATGGTATAAAAATGGTAGGTTTTGGTGCTAAAAACATGCTTAAAAGAGAACAGTAGTAAGATTCAAGAAGAAAAAGTTCAATTGAGTCTTTAGCTGGAACATTTTTTTTCTTCCTCCCCGAAGCTTCTAGAAGCTTGAGTTTCCACCGCCAACCTCCTTGGTGAAGAATATGACCGTGAAATATTGCCTTCAAGTCCAGACAACATCCGGACTTGACATGGCGGCAAAAATGGACGAACACCAACCTGCAAAGATGCTTCTTGTGCCTCCAAAACATTACTAAAGTGTCCAGAAGACCTGCTTTCATCCAGATGACTTCAACAAATGTTGACTTTTAACACCTCTAGAAAAACTAAGTCAGCTTTGAACAGTAAAAAAAAAACACTTTTTACTGTAGCGTTACTTTTGGGAAAAGTCCAATTACTTTCTTCATCGTCTTTTTTCTTGGCAGGCTGGCTTTGAGCACCAGCACCTCCTAGCGGCCACCTGTATTACTACAGGAAGCCTGCTGTCGCGTTCAAAAGGAAGTTTTTCATGTCAAATAATACATCATGTAAACAAATGTGACGAATATTATAATAACATCATACCAAATTAAATAGATATAACTGTAAACGCAAAACAATAATACAACAGGAAACAAAAAATAATTTAACAGCAGTAAATGTACATTAATACAACAGAAAACATTACTGTCTTAACTATCACATTACAACAATAGCAAATGACAAGATATAAATACATGTATTCAATACCATGCATGCTCATCTGTAAAAAAAAAAATCAAACACACAATTGTTGCTTTCTCCTGACTTAAATTGTCATGGATAATAAGAAGAGGCACCAGGAAAGGCAGAGGTGAAAGGTCACAGGTACTGAGCGAGAGGTGTTGGTCTTACCCTCGTCCTGACCCAGACAGGAGGACAGCAGCAGCGCCAGCAGGACCGAGACCACCGCCCACACTTTCATTTTCAACGCCTGTGGATCACCAACGCATGGAGATACCTGCCAGGACCACATCAGACACTAAGATGCATGATAATCAAAACATGCGTGTAAACATTGATCAACTTGATCGATAAATAGTAACAATGACAAACTTCCACAAAGAATGTGAACAACGATAGAGACAATGTAAACATTGAAAAATATGATCAATAAATGAAAAATAAAATAAAATAAATCATAAATCAATGTGTCACACTGACCTGAAGCCAAAGGTTTCCGAGAGCTCAGCAGGCAACGTGGACTTTTCCTCTAAGTGAACCAAGCCTCCTCTCAGCGCGCTACTTAATGCAGGGTGGGGGTGAGGGGGGGGGGGGGGCGGGGTGCGCTCACCACACACCGAACCGAACCAGAACTCACTTGGAAACTTTGAGATGGTTTTAGTGCATTCCAATGAGCTGATGAGGCGGGAAAATGTGACAAAGAAGAAATAAGTATGCTCATAGAAAAGAATAAGTGGCAGCCATTATTATTAGTAATAATATGATGAACATTTATCTTCATCTCATTATATCAGTATATTATATTTACAGCACACACGTCATCAATCATGCTGGGTGGACACCTGAGACCTCAGCTTCTAAGTTGGAACAAGATCCATGCATCATAGCTGGGCGACATCTAGTGGCTACTACAAGAACTGCACCACAAACAGCCTGTCGTGAAGTCGGGAAGAACCGAATGGACCGGCATGTGAACCAGCATGGGGTGGTACCAGTAAGTAGACCAAATAGGAGGACCAGTAGGAGGGGAAAGGGACAGTAATAAAAGAAGGGGACCAGTAAGGACCAATAAGGACCAGTAAGGAAAAGAAAGCTGCAGAAAGGGCCAGTAAGGATAATAAAAGGACTATCAAGGACCAGTAAAGACAAAAAAGACGAGTAAGGACCAGCAAGTAAAAGAAAGCACCAAAAAGGACCAGTAGGGAAAATAAATGCACAAGAAAGGGCCAGTAAGGATAAGAAAGGTCCAGTAAAAGTAAGAAAGGAATATTAAGGATAAGTTCATGCACTAGAAAGGGGCAGTAAGGACAAGAAAGCGCCAGTAAGGATCAGTAATGACCAGAAAGGACAACAAAGGCAATTGAACATATAGATGTCAATGAAATACTGATTAAATGTCCATTATGAGACATCGTTATTGAAGGCAGTGTCATATATGAATTGTAAAAATAAAAAATAAAAAAATCCCATCAATACAAAAAAATAATCAACACTAAAGTAGATAAGATGGAAAATACAAATTGTAGCATTTTAAGTGCATAGTTATTATTAGTTCATCTCATGCTTTCATGTTTTTACTTTACTTTTCAAAAACCTCTTAATTGTATAAAAAACATGTGTGATTTAATGATAGGACACTTTTATTAATCCCAAAATGGTAACATTAAGTGCAGGTGATAGGGCTGATTCAACAAGTCCTCAAAAAAGTATTAAAAGTAGCGCAAAATCACAAATGGCCAGCCCTCATTGCCCAGTTCCGAAAGGGTTTAAACCAAAAGGTTTAAATACATGCATGTTATTTGTAAAATATATGCATGTTAATTATTTTATAAATAAACGTGCTACTTGTTTGTGTCATAAATGTGTGCAAGTTATTTGTGTTATAAAAATATGTTAATTATTATGTGTACAATAATAACAAGCTAATTATTTATATATTAGTCATGCATGTTATTGGCATTTTAAAATGAAAATTAATCGTAAATTGTCGACAGTGTTGCTTATCAGTAAGTGTTTTGTGATTGACATGTGACCAGTCCAGGTTGTACAAGATCATTTGGCATATATAGTCCAGCTCACCCACAGTATATCTAAGCTGCGTAGTTTAACTACAAATTGCAGTAGCTTGGCGATAGCTTAGCTACTTTTTTAAACGAGTAGCTTTTCCTGAAACTTAGCTACTTTTAGAGCCATGTAGCGAGGTAGCTTGCATTAAGGCTGCAAGCGACAAAGAGAGAAAATAGACTGCCAATCCTGACCAAATGGAGAAAAAAAATGACCTGGATAATTGAGATTTTCCATACGTACGGAGAAAGTCCATGATGATTGCATGGTGTTCGTATGATGAGTCACAATTGGCTGAGGTTAGAGCAAAACATTACAGACTGGCCAATCAGAGACAAGATAAGGCGGGTCATCGAAACTAGTCAGTAAAATTAATAAGAGTCACGCACTCATGTAACATGACGAGAGAGTCGGAGACAGAGGGACGCTTCAAGCTGACTCCTCAAAAAAAAAATAACGTACTTGAAAATGGCAGAGGGATTCTTTCCTGCAGATTAGATTTTTCCTTTAGTGATGAAGATGACGTGCAGGAAGCCCACAATAATACGTGTCCTTGTCCATATTTAGACAAATGTATACGTTTAGAGAAAACAACGCCCAAAACATTTGTTTGTAATTGTTTACTCATCCATCCATCCATTTTCTACCGCTTGTCCCATTTGTGGTCGCTGGAGCCTATCTCAGCTGCATTCGGGCGGAAGGCGGGGTACACCCTGGACAAGTCGCCACTTCATCACAGGGCCAACACAGATAGACAACATTCACACTCACATCCAGACACTAGGGCAAATTTAGTGTTGCCCATCAGTCTATCCCCAGGTGCATGTTTTTGGAGGTGGGAGGAAGCCGGAGTACTTGGAGGGAACCCACGCAGTCACGGGGAGAACATGCAAACTCCATACAGAAAGATCCCGAGCGCAGGATCAAACCCAGGACTACTAAGGACGAGTATTGTGAGGCACATGCACTAACCCCTGTTCCACCATGCTCCCCTAATTGTTTGCTCTGTAAACCAAAATCATAACTGCTCTCTTCATCTAAGACGTCCAATACACATTAAGGTGAGTTGAGCTCATAATAGGTTTTACTGCATATAACCATTACCAACTGATCCCAAACAACACACAAGTCATTGCTTGTTTTTTTGTCCAGATATAGATGTATGCCACGGGGAAGACCCAGGACACGTTGGAAAGACTATGTCTCCCGACTGGCCTGGGAACGCCTCGGGATCCCCCGGGAAGAGCTAGACGAAGTGGCTGGAGATAGGGAAGTCTGGGCTTCCCTGCTTAGGCTGCTGCCCCCGCGACCCGACCTCGGATAAGCGGAAGATGATGGATGGATGGATGGATAGATGTATGCGTTTTTTTTTTTTTTACTGTAGATAGAGAAAATGAACATCGTAGAGGTGGGCCAAAGAAAAGGCAGAATAAAATAAATACATACAGTGGGGCAGCGGAGACACCTAAAGGGTGGTCACCAGCCAAATGACAGATAGTTAAAAATGGAGCCTTATTGGGTCCATTTGTACACTGTAATACATTAACAATGATATGGATGGACGAATTAAACATGTGGGTCTGTAGATATAAAACACCATTAAATGTAGCTTTGAAGAAGCAAGCTACTTTTACAGTGTAGCTTGCTACAATTCTCCAGGGATAGCTTCTCCTGTGGCTTAGCTACATTTAATCGATGGTAACTTGTAGCTTAGCGTACTACAATTTCCAAATAGCTTGCCCATCAAGCAAGAATGATCTTTACAATTTGAATGACAGTAAGCGTACCTTTTATCCTTTTGACATTTTCCACCTCAGACTGTATTTAAATGGCTGCCTATGACATACATTAACACTATATTTTTTCTCCATTAACATGCATTAATTGAGGAAGAAATTTTACTTCTAATGTTCCAATGTATATTATTTGTATGTCTTCTGGTGCACATTTGAACTTATTTGTCTGGTAAAGCGTACACTTGTGTACTTACACTTTGTCTTTGTAAAAAGGTGCAGCACACTTAAAGTTAAAGTGTTAAAGTACCACTGATGGTCAAACACACTAGGTGTGGTGAAATTACCCTCTGCATTTGATCCGTCCCCTGGGAGGTAAGGAGAGCAGTGAGCAGCAGTGGTGGCCGCGTTCGGGAATCATTTTGGTGATTTAACCCCAATTCCAACCCTTGATACTGAGTGCTAAGTAGGGAGGTAGTGGGTCCCGTTTTTATAGTCTTTGGTATGACTCGGCCAGGGTTTGAACTCAAAACCTGTGTCTGTGGAGTACATAAGTGCAGTGCACTTGTATACATAGTGGCTTTTTAGTAAAGATGATGTTGCAGTGGACAGTGCAGCAATAACATGTACTACCCTACAGTCACCATCTTCTCACACAGTTTATTTACTGAAGTCTACTGATTGAAGTACACCACTTGAGACAAAGCATTAGTGGTCAAGAGTCATGAAATAAGTTTAATAACAAGCTTAGAAGTTTATTTGATCCTCAGGAAGAAATAAATATTGATCCCATGAACATTTTTCACAACACACGGGGGACGTCGAGGTTAGTCTTTCTTCTGAGGGTATGCTGCTTTCACCAGCGTGTACAGCACGTATCCCACACCTGTGCAACACACACACACACACACACACACACACATACATACATACATACATAAGAAGACAACCCATGACGCAACACGACATGACACTACTATGACAACACTGACCTACGACAGTCAACGTCATGGTGGTTCTGTACAACAGTGCGTCGCCCATTCCACCTTTTAAATGGACGGGGAGCCCGTTGTCCTCCTGCAAAGAAGAAAAGTCAAGTGATCAAAATACGGTAAATATTGAACATATTAAATATTGTTATGAACGTGTGTTACATTACATGTAGACTTGCAGTGTTTATGTATATACATTGTTGCTGGAAGGCTTTTAAGTTGTATTAGAGGGCTTTGAAGGCTACAAGAATTACTCCCAAAATCCATATCTTTCAAGCACTTTATCATCTTTAAAATCCTAACAAAAAAAAAAAGACGCATGTTCTTGTCTCTCATGATTGTGAACAATGGGCAAAATTCCCAAAAAATTTGCAATTCCCCTTTAACTGAGATAAATGAAAGAACTGTAAGACAAACTAGCGGAACAATACTTTATACAGCAAGTTTATAGCCTGCATTAAAAAATCCCAAAAACATACTCTCTCCATCTATACCTTTTCTACCGCTTGTCCCTGACATATAATATCTACGTACATAATTTATCATCAAACTATGGAGAGCAGCCAGACTTTCCATTCAACAAAGACAACTAGATGAATTTGTCTGCTTGGCAGTGCACACTTCACTTGATTCGTGGCTGTGGTTTCTGGACCCAACATGTCAGCACAGAGGTTTCAGTTTAAACTTTGTGGCCAACATCGCATTGTGTATGGAAAGTCATCAAGTTCAGTCAGCCTTCTTAACATCTATGTGCTAAAAATATTTCTCTGTCTTCTTAATTCGTCAATTTTTTGAGTGTATCACTGTGTTGCATATTAGGACATATTTAGTATTTTGAGGGAATAAGTACGTTATACTTACAGTCAGTCCTTTGAATGCATAATGTCATCGTCACACTTTCTCGGTAAATGTACGACAATAAAGAATTATTACAGGGTCTCACTCAGCAGGTTTCAACAACTCAAATGAAATACTTTTTAAAGACCATTTAGAATACAATTTAAGACATATTTCACATCGATAGGTGAGAGCCATTATTTATTACGTAGAATAAACTTTCCCGAGCACCGAAGCAGCTCACCAGCCGACGATGTCAACATAGCCACACAAGCTAGTAAGCTCTCTGATCACAGCGCCGCTAAAAAATTGTCAGCTTTAGCGCTTATAATAACAGTCTCACAAATAGCTGGTTAGTATTCAAGTAACAAAATGTAAATAGATTATTGTATTGGATGGCTATATAAAAGGATTTGCGGGTGGAATACAGGACCTCCTATAGGCTCTATTGTAAGCGTACTTTTGCTTGCATTTATTCATGAGTTACAATGCATTAAAAAACAAACATCGGAATTCTTGTCCTATATAATGATGGTGAATGATAGGGAACATTCCAAAAAAAGTGCAGTTCTCTTTATTAACCAGTGGCCTGGGACGGTAATAAGTCAATTAATTGAACGATAATTGAAAATGAATGGATAATTTTGCCGCCATTGATAAATTGCCATGCCTGTGTGTTTGTTTTCGTCGTCTATTAAATTTCAAACGGGGTACACTCTGTGCTTTGATCTCAACACCTGAGCGCATTCATTCAATAGCAGGATAAAATGCAGGGATGTGAGCACCCTTTGAGAAAAAGAGAACTGACCAAAAAAAGAGGACAAAAGATGCTGCCACGCAAGATCAGAAAAATTATTTGGAAATCAAGACTTCCTTACCTGCATTTCTACATTATAATTAAAAAAATAAAATCATTCTCTTCTACAACCTCTTTTGGCAGTCTTTTTAACACTTACTGGGGACGGCGTGGCGCAGTGGGAGAGTGGCCGTGCGCAACCCGAGGGTCACTGGTTCAAATCCCACCTAGTACCAACCTCGTCACGTCCGTTGTGTCCTGAGCAAGACACTTCACCCTTGCTCCTGATGGGTGCTGGTTGGCGCCTTGCATGGCAGCTCCCTCCATCAGTGTGTGAATGTGTGTGTGAATGGGTAAATGTGGAAGTAGTGTCAAAGCGCTTTGAGTACCTTGAAGGTAGAAAAGCGCTATACAAGTACACCCCATTTATCATTTACTGTACATGTCCCGTGTAACGTACCAAAGCAGGCATGTGATTTGAGCTTAATGAAAAAACACTTAAAAAAATAAGTCGGGGGTCTGTTTCAAAATTATTCAACATTCAATTTCAAAATATAAACAGTAAAAATAATAAGCAAAATGTCAGCTACTTTCTTGTTCTAAAACATAGATTAAATGAAATTTAGCATTTAGACAGGCTATACTGTAGCAAAAAGCATCACGTGTGCCACAATCATTTGTTTTTAAATGTGTATTCCACGTCTTCCATGTCGAGAGCAGTTTTGGGGACTTACATGGCAAACAACTCAAATTAATGTGTTGGGCATTGTTTTATCCAGTCGCATACATTTGTCAAACTGTGGCCAAGTAGACACATTGTGGGTTTCCTAGACATCGTGTATATCGCTAAGAGAAAAATCTAAGGAAAAGAATCCCTCTACCATCTTCCACTAGTTTTTTTAGTATATAAATCTGTAGTCGTCATTTGGGATGTGCACGTTTGTTGTGATTTCCTTTCCTAGTTCTATGACTCACCCTATCTTACCTCGGATTGGCCTGTCCGTAATGTTTTGCCCTAATCTTAATCAATTGTGACTTATCATAGTAAACCAACCAACTGATCATGGATTTTCTTATACGTAAACCAACCAATCACCATTGATTTTTCCCGTATATTTTGTCCCCTGCCCGTGAAAGTAATAATTTTTAATGTAACATTGTCGATTTTACCACTGGATTATCAAAAAACATACTCATTACTGAAAAACCTTAGTTATATTCAAGTATGGCGAAGAGACGTATCAAGATTTTAACAGACATTGTAGGTCGGAAAAAAACAAAGAAAAACTGAAACATTTTTTATATTGTGACAGAGATCTTTTAAAAAAGGTGGATTTTATAGACGGAAAAAAATCACATGCCTGCCCAACGATTTTTTAAAGTTTTTTTGTGGAGATTTACCAACATTATTAAAAATGTAGTGAAAATTAGAAAATTGTGAAACATGCATACAACTAATTCGGAAATCATTTCCCATTTGGCACCAGCTCACGGTGTCAGGGCTCAGATTATTGAGGTCCAGGTCATTGGGTGGGGGAAAGATGGGGCACTCGTGGATGATGTAGTGGGCGGTCTGTTCTTCGGCTCCGCATGGTCAGGCTGCTGATAGGCGCAGGCCCCAGCGGTGCATGTTAACGTTGAATCGGCCAACACCCGTCCGTATCCGGTTTAGTGTTGACCAGTTCTTGCGAAGAAGGTCAGCGCCCGGTGATAGGCTTGTATTTGGGTTGACAGAGTTGAGGGGATCGGGGGGTCTCCTGCCAGCTGGTTCTCCATGCTTCAAGAGTGTTGAATTTGGCTCCACCAAGAGTTGCTGGGTGGCGGGAGAATGGCCGCCGGGAGGGTAGGCGATGGTGACCAAGGTCTTGGGAGTCTGCTATAAGTTTGTGCAAGAGATAGGATGGATCCTGTGAGGCCTTACTCACAAGTCTGTGTGTGTGGTTTTGCCTGCGTAGGGCATCTGGTGCGATAGCAATGGGGCCAGTACTGATCCTTGGCGGACTCCATTTTTGAGGCGCCGTAGGCAGCTGGCAGTCCAACGCTTGTCTTCAGTATGAAGAGGATAGTACGTATGAACTGTACTAGCTGGCGGTCTGGAACACTCAGGAGGAGCTTCAAGATAAGGCCCTGGTGCCAGATGGTGTCATAAGCAGCGGTGAGATCCAACAGAACAACGCCCGCTTTGTGACGTTTTTCGAAGCCGTCTTTGATGTTGTTCGTCAGGTTTGCGGTCTGGTGGACCGTGCTACATCTGCGGCGGAATCCTGCTTGTTGGTCAAGTAGTTGGGGGTCTATGGTGGGGTCCAGGCGGGCCAGGAGTCATCGCTCCAGGACCTTGAATGGGACGCAGAGAAGTGAGATTGGGCGGTAGTTCTTGCGGTTGTCCGTTGGTTTGTTGGGTCTGGGTAGGGCAATGATTGTTGCCCTTTGCTAGATTTTGGGTATTGCCAGCCTGTTGAGGCAGGAAGAATAAAACTCCTTGTGCCGGTTCTGACATTTTTGGTCGCAGTGTACCAAGAATTCTGGTGGGATATTGTCTTGCCTCTGTGCTTTCCCACGCTTCAGTTGTCCGATGGCAGTGGAGAGCTCTTCAAATGGGAAAGGTATCGACATGTGGACGACTACTCCTGGGGCTTGTGGTTTTTTGCTTGACGGATCGGATATGGTCTTTTGCTGTGTCCGTGAATCGGCCATTTGCAAGAAGTTGTTCAGCAATTGAATTGGCTGATACAGGGTATTGTGTTGGTCTGGTGCTTCTGGCTGTGAGGCGCTTGAAGGTCTTCCGGGCCATTCTGCTAGAGTGGGTGAAGTCGATGCCTTGGACTGTTTCCACCCATCGCTCTATGCTTTTTGGCAAAGCATTCTGTCAGGTCTGATGCTTTTGAGGCTGCCTCTTTGCCGGGTTCAGCATGCAGGTATTGATTGTAGTGTGTGTCACACTCCTCGTCCCAGTTGGGTATATACGGACAGCGGAAGCCGCGAAGGATGGCCTTTTTTGCTGCCCTGATGGTGAGTTTGCAGAAGGCCGAGTCAGCAAGGTTCGGGTTGGAGGATCATGGAGGAGGAAGGTTGTCTATCCCTGAGTCCATCTAGCCTTGCGGAAGTTCCACCTCTTCACTGGCTTGGTAGATATTGGTTCAATTGTGTTGTTTGAATTGATCATTGATGGTCTGTGCTGGGACCTGGGAAAGGGTTCCAGAATAGTGCAGTGGGGTGAGGGCCATTGAGTTTTGCAAATGCAAAGTCAGGGTTTGGGGTGGTGTTCCATCTTCCAGAGTGGAAGTTATCTGGTTGCTTGAGGTCATACAAGAGTTGGACAGCGGACATTGAAGCCCAAACCTTGAGTGCTGCTCCGTCTGGGTGTGTTGAGCTGTAGCCCCAGGTAGTGCTGCGGCAGTTGAAGTCACCGCGTAGATGCAGGGCAAATCAAAAGGCAGGGATAGTGTCTGAGCAGCCGGGTCGTAGGGGGCTTGTATACATTAATGATGGACACACGTTATGTTTTTGGTAGCTGTCCATTCCACTGCGGAGTTTTGAGAGGAGGGAGCAATTGCTGTCCACCTTGCAGAGCTCCGAACAAAAGTGGCTATCTCATGGATGTCACTCTCCGTAAAGGCGGCCAAAGTTAAACCAGGAATTTTGAGTTGGGAGCTTTCACTCATGTGGGTTTTTTGTAGGAGGATGGCGGTAAGATTATGGGCTTGTATTAAATGCTCGATAATCGATGTCTTAGCATTGGTGAGGCCTTCCACATTCAGGTATAGCGCAGTGATGCCGTCCTGTATGACATCTTGTGAAGCCTTGTTGGCACCAAATTGCATACTGTGGATGTGACTAATGCAATGAGTTGGAAATTTAGGTTGTGGCTGTAGCTGTTGCTTCTGTCTCTGTTTGTTATCGTTCCCTGACAAATCAGTTTCCAGGGCTCACCACGAGGAGGTCAACAACTTAAACCCGTACTTCCGGTGTTGAGACGTGGGTAAACAGAGGTCACATTAAAAATTATACCTTCTCACTGGCTACAAATGAAAACTCTACCACAGGGGTGTCAAACTAATTTTAGCTCAGGGGCGATATGAAGGAAAATCTATTCCCAAGTGGGCTGAACTGGTAAAGTCATTGCATGGCAACTTACAAACAAAACAACTTCGGATTTTCTTTTTAAAAAAATAGACCTAGCATATTCTGAAAATGTAAAAATTGTGTTTTTATTTCTTCAAACTCACCTTGCAGTTAATAGTATTCTATCTACATCTGTTGTTTTTATACTTACTGAATAAATTATGGTAAAATGTTCATAATAGGTGAATTGAGTCTGGCAAAATTTTAAAATGCTCCCATTGGTGTGCATTTTTAATCTATCAGAAGGGGAAATCAATAACAAAATCAAACTACAGGATGTTAATGTAATTGACAAATTTTCCTCAACTGATGTACTGACAATGTGGTTTATGTTGTACATATGTAGCATCAGCTACAACAAAACTTCTGAATTTGGACTAATTTCATTAATCACACATGAAGTTAGAAGGGTATACATACTAACTGTGTCTCAATTCGGCAGCGGCATCCTTTTGCTGTAAACATTTGTGGGGTATGCGAAGGCTATCCCAATTCAAAAAAGTTCCAAGCATCCTTCGAATCTGGTCAACAAATGTGTCCTTTTCTCCCATTAGCTGGCTAATTGGGAGCAGGTGGGTGCCATGACTGAGTACAAAAGCAGCCTCCATGAAATGCTCAGTCATTCACAAACAAGGATGGGGCGAGGGTCATCACTGTGAACAAATGTGTGAGCAAATTGTTGAACAGTTTAAGAACAACATTTCTCAACAAGCTATTGCAAGGAATTTAGGGATTTCACCATCTATGGTCCATTATATCATCAAAATGATCAGAGAATCTGGAGAAATCACTCCACGTATGCGGCAAGGCCAAAAACCAAAATGGAATGCCCGTGACCTTCAATCCTTCAGGCAGTACTACATCAAAAACCGATATTGGTGTGTAAAAGAGATCACCACACGGGCTCAGGAACACTTCAGAAAACCACTGTCAGTTACTACAGTTTGTCGCTACATCTGTAAGTTCAAGTTAAAACTCTACTATGCAACGCAAAATCCATTTATCAACAACATCCAGAAACTCCGCCAAATTCGCTTGGCCCAAGCTAATCTAAGATGGACTGATGCAAAATGGAAAAGTTTGTTGTGGTCTGACGAGTCCACATTTCAAATTGTTTTTGGAAACTCTTGACGTCGTGTCCTCCGGACCAAAGAGGGAAATAACCATCCAGACTTTTATAGGCGCAAAGTTCAAAAGCCAGCATCTGTGATGGTATGGGGTGTATTAGTGCCCAAGGCATGGGTAACTTACACATCTGTGAAGGCAGCATTATTGCTGAAAGGTACATACAGGTTTTGGAGCATCATATGTTCCCATCCAAACAACGTCTTTTTCATGGACGCCCCTGCTTATTTCAGCAAGACAATGCCAAGCCACATTATGCACGTGTTACAACAGTAGTAAAAGAGTGTGGGTACTAGACTTGCCTGCCTGTAGTCCAGACCTGTCTCCCATTGAAAATTTGTGGCACATTATGAAGCATAAAATACGACAACGGAGACCCTGGCCCGTTGAACAACTTAAGCTGGACATCAAGCAAGAATGGGAAAGAATTGCACCTGAAAATCTTCAAAAAATTGGTCTCAGTTCCCAAACGTTTACAGAGTGCTGTTAAAAGGTTACATGTTTTATATTCTAGCTTCTTCAAAATAGCCACCCTTTGCTCTGATTACTGCTTTGCACACTCTTAGCATTCTATCAATGAGCTTCAAGCACACCTGTGAAGTGAAAACCATTTCAGGTGACTACCTCCTGAAACTCATCAAAAGAATGCAAAGAGTGTGCAAAAAAGTAATCAGAGCATAGGGTGACTATTTTAAGGAAATTAGAATATAAAATTAGTTTTCAGTTATTTAAACTTTTCTTGTTAAGTACATAACGCCACATGCGTTTAGTCATAGTTTGGATGCCTTCAGTGACAATCTACAATTTAAAGTCTTTATAATGAGATGGTGTGTCCTAACTTTTGGCCTGTACTGTATATACCAGTATGGATGATCATTTAAAAAGAAAGTATTTTTATAACTTATACAAATTAAGAAACTCATTTTGAAACTGCAGTTGTTGTGATTCATTTCCTCTAATATGCTATCCCAATATTTACAATGACTCGCTATAAAGCAACCAATTTGACAAAATTAGAAACAGAGTACATCAATATTGAATGACATAATGAAATAACTGCTAAATCGGATTATGTGGTGTTTCTGTATGGATGAACCATGAGGACTCTTTCTGGGACATCTTGATTGTCTTTGTGTTTTTAAGGGTACATGTCTCACAAGCAAAAAAATAAATCCACCTAAACTAATAATTAGGAATAACAGCCTTAGAATGATTGTCAACACATTAAACATCTTCATGACAACCATCTCACTTGATTGGTCGGCTCTAACCTAACGACAGAGAACGGGCAATTTTGCAATGCTATTGGGTCGTTCGGGACGTGGGACAAGAGAGCTAGTAATTATAAATTAACAAAACTGTGAAATAACTATTGTAACGGTAACCTGCTGAGGAATATTAATGTTCATAGTTCTCAGGCTTGCTAATATACCCGCTGTGCCTGAAAGATAGTCACAGACAATGAGGAAGTGTTGTGTGTGAGAGAAAAAAACATGTCCACAAGAAAGAATGTTAGTCAGAATAGAACCACTTAAAAGAATGGCCATAAAAGTTGTATTTTATTTCATTTTTAGAAAAGAGTACTGTTAGTTTGACTTATTTTCAACGAAACACCACAATAAGCTGAAAAACAACACATTAAGTTATAATTTTTAGCACACCAAGGTATTAAGTACACAATGTGAGTTTGCATGCTAATGGTTTATCACTGTTACTTTATTTCATAAAATAATGTGTGCATTTCAAGCACAAAGTCTGCTCTCCTGTGGTCAGGGACCCTCTTCAAAAGCTAACCAATCACAGATCTGCGGTCTGCGTTGCCTCTGACGCAAAGCAGCTAGGATCTTTAGAAGGTGAAGCGAGGCTCTTGAAAAAGTACGCAGGCTGAAGGGGACAAGACAGCGTAGCTAATGCAAGTTACATGACGCGAGAGTATGATCCAGGTTTTAATAAAATGGAATAAAAGGTCAGCAGATAAAAGGGGGCGGTAGATAAGAAGTCTAGAGTGACTATTTTATCCGAGACTTTCACCCTGTCAAGACACCTCTTCTCATAGCAATCACACTCTTCCGGCTTCATTAGAATAGCGCTACACGTCACAATCGGTCTAACTACCACAACAAAATGAAGAATCGTCTTATATTACGATCATGCTTTGTCAAAGATGTTTTGTAATGAAATATGTGATATTTCTACTAACAAATGTTTTCTGGCAGATTGAAACAAAGCGTACATGCGTACATTCTTTTATAACCTGTTTTGATTGGTAGTCTGCAATTACATCATTTTTAGCAGGCTGAATATTAAATGTTTTAATAAATAAGTAAGGTTAACATATGTCATGCAGCAAAACAAATTATGATTAA
This sequence comes from Nerophis ophidion, assembly GCF_033978795.1. Classification (NCBI taxonomy): domain Eukaryota; kingdom Metazoa; phylum Chordata; class Actinopteri; order Syngnathiformes; family Syngnathidae; genus Nerophis; species Nerophis ophidion. The sequence goes on from NC_084615.1 coordinate 50,977,938, forward strand.
CTTGTACAACATGCAACGTTCAGAATACCAGACGCAATTATTCAGGTAGAAATATCAGAGATTACATTACCAAACATCTTTGACAATCAAATTATAATCGTAACAATCCTCATTGTGTTATGTGAAACTGGTATCTAAACATGGTGTACCTCCTCTGAATGCAAGTCCTTCTACAGCAGGAATACACATTGTATTCCTACAAAATCTGGCAAGAAACCAAAGCACTGCAGGTTTTTTTTTTATTGTCATTAAAATATTGCTTATGTCCATCTTGTGTTGAGCTTTTAGAAAAAGCAACTTTATTGTCTAGTCTTGGTAATAAAAAACTTGAAAAGTATATGTCTAGGGTACATTAATTAATGATGAAAAATTATATCTATCTGCAATTAATCACAATGATTGTGAGTTTCGTTAAAACAAACTGCAACTAATCACGATTAAATATTTAAATTGTTTGACAGCCCTCGTTAAAATATACAATTCAGTTACTTTGCCAACATGGCGAAATATTTTTGTTGCATTATAGTTAATATCAAAATTGTAGATTCTCCCTCATATGCCTCCAACACAAAATGTTGTCCCTGTAGAGCAGGGGTCACCAACCTTTATGAAACCAAGAGCTACTTCTTGGGTACTGATTAATGCGAAGGGCTACCAGTTTGATACACACTTAAATAAATTGCAAGAAATAGCCAATTTGCTCAATTTCCCTTTAATAAATAAATCTATATACTGTATATATATATAAAAAAATGGGTATTTCTGTCTGTCATTTCGCTGTACATTTTTTTCACTTTTTTTGTAGGGGATAAATGATGAAAAAAACACTTAATTGAAGGGTTTAAAAAAGGAGAAAACAGGAAAAAAAATTAAATTTAATTTTGAAACATAGTTTATCTTCAATTACGACTCTTTAAAATTCAAAATTCGACCGAAAAAAATGGAGAACAACTAGCTAATTCGATTCTTTTTGAAAAAATAAAAAAAATAATTTATGGAACATCATTAGTATTTTTTCCTGATTAAGATTAATTTTTGAATTTTGATGAAATGTTTTACATAGGTTAATATCCAATCTGCACTTTGTTAGAATATATAACAAATTGGACCAAGCTATATTTCTAACAAAGACAAATCATTATTTCTTCTAGATTTTCCAGAACAAACATTTTAAAAGAAATTCAAAAGACTTTGAAATAAGATTTAAATTTGATTCTAAAGATTTTCTAGATTTGCCAGAATATTTTTTTTGAATTTTAATCATAAGTTTGAAGAAATATTTCACTAATATTCTGTCGAAAATACAGAAGCTAAAATGAAGAATTAAAATGTAATTATTATTCTTTACAATAAAAAATATTTTTGTTGCATTATAGTTAATATCAAAATTGTAGGTTCTCCTTCATATGCCTCCAACACAAAATGTCGTCCCTGTAGAGCAGGGGTCACCAACCTTTTTGAAACCAAGAGCTACTTCTTGGGTACTGATTAGTGCGAAGGGCTACCAGTTTGATACACACTTAAATAAATTGCCAGAAATAGCCAATTTGCTCAATTTACCTTTAATAAATAAATCTATATACTGTATATATATAAAAAACAAAGGGTTTTTCTGTCTGTCATTTCGTCGTACATTTTTTTCCCTTTTTTTGTAGGGAATAAATGATGAAAAAAACACTTAATTGAAGGGTTTAAAAGAGGAGAAAACAGGAAAAAAATTGTAATTAAATTTTGAAACAGTTTATCTTCAATTTCGACTCTTTAAAATTCAAAGTTCGACCGAAAAAATGGAGAACTAGCTAATTCGATTCTTTTTGAAAAAATAAAAAAAATTATTTATGTAACATCATTAGTAATTTTTCCTGATTAAGATTAATTTTAGAATTTTGATGACATGTTTTACATAGGTTAATATCCAATTTGCACTTTGTTAGAATATATAACAAATTGGACCAAGCTGTATTTCTAGCAAAGACAAATCATTATTTCTTCTAGATTTTCCAGAACAAACATTTCAAAAGAAATTCAAAAGACTTTGAAATAAGATTTAAATTTGATTCTAAAGATTTTCTAGATTTGCCAGAATAATTTTTTTGAATTTTAATCATAATAAGTTTGAAGAAATATTTCACAAATATTCTTCGGCGAAAAAACAGAAGCTAAAATTAAGAATTAAAATGTAATTATTATTCTTTACAATAAAAAAAAAATACTTGAACATTGATTTAAATTGTCAGGAAAGAAGAGGAAGGAATTTAAAAGGTAAAAAGGTACAGTATGTGTTTAAAAATCCTGAAATCATTTTTAAGGTTGTATTTTTTTGAGGGGTGGGCAATTTAATGCGTTAATTACGAGTTAACTCATCAATCTATTAACGCCGACAATTATTTTATCGCACATTTGTGTATGTTGTTTACATGCCTTTATTTTGTTAACGCCTTTTCTTAAAAAGATGGCGTCGCCCGGATGGGCTTCAGCCTCGAGGGGCTCTTGGTAAAGATGGAACATTTGGCAAAAATACCGGACAATTCTGTAAATTTCATGGTTGGCTTACAGCGTGGTCACTCCGGGATCACTTACGACAGCCAGACAATTCTGAATGTGGATAGATCGGCCGTATAGGACTGAATGACGCGTGCTTGCTAGACCGGCTAGCTAGCATGGGAATACTTTGCCGGCTACATCCAGCGGCCTGTGAAGCAGCGGAGTATATGTGTTGTCTGTTCATTTATGAATAATACAGACGAGGAGTGTTGGCTGAGTTCTTAACGTTTACTTTCAGAGCGTGCATATAACAACATACAAGATGCCGTCATGGCGACACAACCGGGCTACCGCGCATGCTCGTCACTCCTGTTGCATGCTGGGTAGGGTAGTTCTTTTTTCCCCTGGCTCATAACATCACAATATAGTACCATATATATGCGTTCAGTTTATCAAAGCACCAAGCAAACAATCGGAAAATTCCCATCATATCAATTCCTAGATATGGTCATAATTATTTTAAGCGCACTACGCAGAATAAACACAACATTATTAATATTGCTACTACGGATAATTTGATCAAAAATTCCCTAAAACAGCCCACTACCTATAATATAGGTTTTTTTAAACATAAGATCCCTGATAAAAAAAAAGTTTCTGCTGTTACCTCAGAAATTGCCTGTTCAGATGTTATGATTGTGGCTCAGAGATTTGTATGTAGATTATATTTATTTTCCATAACAAACAGGATAACTTAAATACCCTGGCAATGGCAATAAGCTTAAATGTTTGTATTTACATTTTTTGAGTTGATTTTCATAAAATATGCTATTTAACTGCTACTGTTTAACAAGGACTGATTTAAATTGTGTTTGCACAACAAATGTTTTGGCGCTTTTGTTCATGTGGGGGAATATTCCAATAAAGGTGCACTACACACTACTTTTGAATTCATTATTGGGCTTTGCGTATACAATGCAGTTAATCGCGATTAATCTGAGAAATAGTACGATTAACTTCGATTAAAATTTTTAATCGTTGCCCAGCCCTAATTTTTTCACAAAAATTGTCCTTCTGAAAGTTATAAGAAGCAAAGTAAAAAAATAAATGAATTTATTTAAAAAAGTGAAGCCCAAGTTTTTAAAATATTTTCTTGGATTTTCAAATTCTATTTGAGTTTTGTCACTTTTAGAATTAAAAATGTCGAGAAAAGCAAGACCAACTTGCTAGTAAATAAATAAAATGTAAAAAACAGAGGCAGCTTACTGGTAAGTGCTGCTACTTGAGCTATTTTTAGAACAGGACAGCGACTCATCTGGTCGTTACGGGCTACATGGTGCCCGCGGGCACCGCGTTGGTGACCCCTGCTGTAGAGGGAATAAGTCTGACCTGGAATAGTTTCTGGTTCTTGGGGACTTTGTTCTCCACCTGACGCCGAGCAGAGTTGCAGAAGGTCCGCCGCGCCACCTGCTGGAGGGCCTAGAAACATCAGGACAGGGGTGGTGCATTAAGAAACGCAGAAAAAGTCGACACATTTGACAACTGAAGACATTGAAAGTTTAAACACGCCTCAGTAAACTAAAACGTGCGAGAACCTAGATCTAAGATCATTTTTAAAAAAAAGGTCGTTGAGTCAGACGACAGTATTAGCCGCTTTTGACCGCTAGCTAGCACTTTGAGGCTAAATGTTCTTCAGCATACACTTCTGTTACGAAACAATATCCGACACAATAACTAAATAAACTCTAAGTAAAATAGGACTTAAAGTAAAAGAGTGCCTTACAAATACGCCTCTATTCATAGTTAACGTCGTCTGTGGTCGTCTTTCTAGCACAAGGACATCAGACCAGACACTTCCTGTTCTTCTTCTTCGCCAAATTTCGTGACATCATTTAATGGACGCGAGCTCTGCTGCCCTCTTTGGTCTTTGCTGGAACCAACTAACCCACTTCACAACTTTCAATCAACAATGATCTTTATCCATCCATTTTTTACCGCTTGTCCCCTTTTTTGGTGTCGCAGGGGCTGCTATATATTTGATTTATTTCGTTTTGGTTTTTTTTACCACAACCATTTCTTTCCTAGTCTATTTCGAACATGAACATACAGTATACTTACAACCAGGGGCGTCACTAGACCTAATACTGTACTGGGGCACAAATAATTCATGTGAGCGTGCAAAACGCGCAAGCAACAACATTTTTAGCACTTATTTATCATAAAAAAATACATAAATAGTGCTTTAAACTATGAAATCATATCAGATTATTTTGTATGGATCTTTGATTAACCACCTGAAATTAACTAATGCATTTGACCTACTTGTGCACTTTTTTACTCCAGACTTCTAAACTGCTACTGGTAAAAGCAAAAAGGAAGAGCAATGAATCTTTTTGAAATATTTATTGCAGTAATCATCTGCAAAATTAACATCTACAAAAGTAAAACAAAAAATAAAGCACCCCTACATCTCTGGGTTCTTTTATATTATTTAATTTCCATTTATGGCAATGTGGCTAATCCTATTTCAGATATACAAAACTATAAAATATACACAAAACAATAAAGCCACAGTAGTAAAATAAATGAACAACTGTTGTGTGTCTTTTCAGGGAATCATTTTCTGAGAAGTAAACTGTAACGTTTCCTTTTCATTTTTGCAAAGTGGTCAATCACTCTGGACAGACATGGAAATATTACAGTAACTGTTATACAGTTGACCAGTGGTTCCCAACTGCTGGGTCGTGACATAAAAGTGGATTGTGTGTCATTTTCAGTGAGTCGCAGTCAGATGCTTGCATGAAAAAAAAAAAGTTTAGGGAGAAAATAATCAAATTGTGGCAAAAAAAACCCAGATATTTTTAGCCATTTTTCTAGTGACTATTAGTGAGTATTTTAGCAAAAGGCAAACCGACTAACAAGTTGGAGGAGGACTCAGGACAGACATGGAAATATATTTTTTAAAAATCTAAATGGGGCAACAAAACCCGATATTTTCAGCCATTTTTCTGAAAACAAATACAGAAATGTTACTATTTTTTCTGGAAACAAAACCAGATGCTTTAGCTGTAGCCATTTTTCTGGTGACAAAACAAGATTATTTTAGTCAAAGTCACACCGATTAACAAGACAAGTCTACTGTGCTATTTTTCTGTGAAATAAACACTGGGTGTGAGTTTTCCTTGCCCTTTTGTGGGTTCTTCCGAGGATGTCGTAGTCGTAATGGTTTGTACAGTCCTTTGAGACATTTGTGATTTAAGGCTATATAAATAAACATTGATTGATTGATTGATTGATTGAATGATTTAAAAATTTGGCTCACGACTTGATGATATGGAAAAATGTTTTTCTTCCTGAAGATAAACCATTTGAGAAGCACTCAACTCACACATGCTTACTCCAAATCAGAACCAGCAGACAATAACCAACATTATGTTTCATGTTCATTGGAAATTCCCCCGACAGCTCGTACAGCAAATGAATATGTTTGTCTTGATACAAGGAATAATGTTAGCTAACTTAGCATCAACTTAAGACAATGATGTTGCCTAGCTAGCTAGGACTTCACTTACATCTCTCATTCCTCGCTTCTTCTCTGCTGCAGGTGAATAACTTTCTTAAATCCATCTAGGAGTTACAGTTTGAGTCAAATCAAAATCAAAATAATGTTATTAACAAATTGTTTTTGGCTAACGTTACCTACCTCACGCAGTGATTTGCATGCCTCCCTCTCCCTCTCCCTCTCTCTCTCTCTCTCTCTCAACCGAAGTCTCATCCACACGTGAATAAATTACCATATTAAGTAGCCATGTGCTCACTGTTTCGTGGAGTGAATACAGTAGCAATCAATTACCATACTAAGTAGTATGTGCGCTGTTGTCTATATTATGTAGACTTAAAACTCTGAAGTGATTTTTTTTTATTGGTGAAATTTTCACTGGGGCACTGCAGATCAACAGTGGGGCACGTGCCCCAGTGAAATATGTCTGGCGACGCCCCTGCTCATAGCACCAATAATACCAGACATAAATGGTAAATGGGTTATACTTGTATAGCACTTTTCTAACTTCAAGGTACTCATAACGCTTTGACACTATTTCTACATTCACCCATTCACACATACCTTCACACACTGATGGCGGGAGCTGCCATGCAAGGCTCTAACCACGACCCATCAGGAGCAAAGGTAAAGTGTCTTGCCCAAGGACACCGGACGTGATGAGGTTGGTAGAAGTTTGGGATCAAACCAAGAACCCTCTGGTTTCTGGCAAGGCCACTCTCCCAACTGTGCCACGCCGTCCTCATGACATGAGACATGAAAGTAATTTATACATTTATAATACTGGAGACGCATATTGAAATTAGGAGGAACAAATTTAATGGCGTGATGTGGCTCAGGTTGTACAGCAGCCACTTGGGGGTTCCAGATTCTATTCCAGCGTTGTGTCCTCGGGCAAGACACTTCACTCGCCTTGCTCCCAGTGCCACCCACACTGGTTTAAATGTAGCTTAAAGATGTAGATAATGGGTTTCACAATGTAAAGCGCTTTGAGTCTCTAGAAAAAAAAGCGCTATATTAATATAAATCACTTCACAATTGAATAAACAAACAAAGTTTACAAGTATGTTTTATTGCAGGGGTAAGGAACCTATGGCTCGTGAGCCAGATGTGGCTCTTTCGATGACTGCATCCGGCTCTCAGGTAAATCTGAGCTCACATTGCTTGACACGATATGTAATGAATAATTCCACTTGTAATCACAGTGCTAAAAAGAAATGTTGAAAATATAAAACATTCTCATGTATTTTTAATCCATCCACCCGTTTTTTACCGCACCTGTTCAAGAAGTTGTGTTAATGGTAAGAAGTTATTTATTTATTATTGGTTAGTGTGGGGCTTGCTCTCCTGGGGGGTTTTCACACCACCAAGCACCGACATGAGAGCCTGTTTCAGGGTTGCTATATTGTTTTATTTTTCAATAGTTTCCAGCAGTTGTCTTTTTCTCTTTCGTTCTCGGTCGCACTCTGGCTCCAGCTCCAACCCTGTCTCTCCTCCTGGCTGCTGCTTATAACAGAGCGATAGATGATTAGATAACAAGGCCCATGTGGGCCATCTACGCACCTGTCGCTGATTCCGAGGCCGGTCCTGGCACACCCCCTTCGCTGCAGGCCCGCAGGCCATGCCCCCTCCACAGTTAGCTTCAGAATACCATTGTTATTACAAAGAATAAGAGACATATTATACTCAAAAAATGTTGGTCTTACTTAAAAATGCACGGGTTTAGTTGTGTTCTGTGTTGAAAAAAATATTATATGGCTCTTATGGAAATCCTTTTAAAATATTTGAATTCTTGGCTCTCTCGGCCAAAAAGGTTCCCGACCCCTGTTTTATTGTGTGAATTAATGACAGCTAATTTAAGTACTAGTGAGGTGGAAAAGCAAGTTGTCTCTATATTGAAGCTATATCTGATGTATGACACCGAAATACTTCAAAAGTTTGCGAGTAAATAAATATGATCAAAATAATATACATTTTCACAGAGATTCCCGAGCCATTTTGAGAGATAATGAGCTCGAGTGACAAAGAGGTAGGAACCAAAGATCCCTTTATCACCAACAACAATGCAAATCGTGCAGACTTTGTGAGAGCCAACAACAATTACTTTGGGAAAAATTATAATCCAGAAATGTATATTGTTGATCTTGAACATGAGGAGGATGAGCTACAAGTTTTAGAAGCTGTGTGCTAAACAAATTCAGCTTTAGTGAAACACTAAGCATCATGAAGCAGTATTGCTAAGTGTTAAACAAGAAATACTACAAACATAATAAAACATTACTTTATTGTAAAATATCTGCTCTTACTGCGATGACGACTGATAGTATGTCCATAGCTTCCCGTTTAGATGAACAATAATCATGATCGACACAAAGGGTTAAGAAGGAAAAGTCCCACTGCAGACACTGTCTTCGGTTGTGTGTGTTTCACTCTAACTCTGGGTATGCGTTGAATGTCACAGTAGAACAACTTCTAGATCAAGAATGTACAAACTATGGCCCGCGAGCCCGAAGTCTTCAATTTTGCCCGCGAGTAGACGTCTTTAAATCGGCCCACTAGACAAAACAAGTTCAATAAGCAATATGGCCCTGGAGCGGCATAATTATATCATGTACAACGACAAGAGGCAATTCCTGAAATAATTGTGTGTGAATCCTCCAATGCTGAAGTTGAACTGAAATGCTGACAGAATGTGGTATGAATGAAAAAAATACTTTAAATGTTGGAATAGTTTGAATGTTGAAAAGCTGATGCTGTGTTGCGATCCGCTACTTGGATCACCACATATGGTTTATACTTCCAGTTGTTGTATCATTGTTGTTCTACACCCTTACTTCCTGTTTAGTCAGTCACCATGGTTGCTCATTGATCCCACCTGCTAATCACGGTTTCTGCACACCTGTCACTTTTTGATTACTCCCCTATTTAAGCCCGTCCCTTTTCGTTATTCTTTCTGGGACTCTAATTTGCCTTCGAGCAACATTCACGACTGTCTACTACCCGTATGTATTTTTCTCGCTAGCTCTTACGCTAAGCCACTCGATATTCCAGCTTTCATGCTGAATGTTTTTTGTTTACTCTTTTGTGTCCTTCGTGCCAAGTATAGTTTTTGTATTTTCTATTCCTAGCTTTCATGCTAGCGCCCTTGGTTTATTTTTGTCTGTTAGCTAAATAAATAAATGATAAATGGGTTGTACTTGTATAGCGTTTTTCTACCTTCAAGGTACTCAAAGCGCTTTGACACTACTTCCACATTTACCCATTCACACACACATTCACACACTGATGGAGGGAGCTGCCATGCAAGGCGCCAACCAGCACCCATCAGGAGCAAGGGTGAAGTGTCTTGCTCAGGACACAACGGACGTGACGAGGTTGGTACTAGGTGGGATTTGAACCAGGGACCCTCGGGTTGCGCACGGCAACTCTCCCACTGCGGCACGCCGTCCCTCCAGTGTTTTTGTTCATAGTCGGTTTTTGTTAAGTGTAATAAATCATTTAAACTTACCATTGCTGTGTTCATGCCGACGCATCCACGAAGGGACCAATTTGGCATCACTATGCCAACCAGTCGTAACAGTAGAGTCCCAGCAAGAAAGAAAAGTTCCTTCGCGTCTGGCAACCATGAGGAGACCTTCGACGAAGGCACATGGAGGGTATTCCGAGCGATGGAGGCTGAAACTATCCGATGCAATCCACACGATAGCATGATGTGGGACTTGGAGGGAAACCTGGTTCCGATCGATGCTTCCGGGTCCGGTGGGTTTCCCTCCCTCAGCGCTCGCGCTCGTCCGCGTAGGCGGAAGCCGCGAACGATGGCTTCGTGCCGCGTCAGTGACTTTCCCGCTCCATGCCTCCCTCCTCATAAACACAGCAACCTACAGTCAGCATACAAGACCCCTACACCATTGTTTGGGGACCCAATAACACACTTTGCTAACAGTTTTACCGACTGGGCAAATTCCCAACTTGTGTCCCGCGCAGATGACGTCATTTCGTCGACGCCCCCCGGTAACGCAAACCCGTCCTCCGTTGATGACATCAACGAGGAATTTTTTTTTGAAGATTCTCTTTCTCATCCATTTTCAAATGACAATAACATTAATAATAAAATACAGAATTACCAGGACATTTTTGCTTTTTATTATTCTGGTAAATCCCAACCATCTGCTTTTTCAACTCCATCTGTAAAACCTCATTCTCCGCCCAAGTCCAAGGTTTTTTCTCCCTTTTCAAAGGGACACTCTGGACAATATAGAGGGGAAGAGTCTGCCCGCCTCCAAACCTCCCACCACCCTCCCTTATGGTCAGTCCCTGACCACAGGGAACGGGTCTGGGATTCCCGTCTGGAGGGGGGGGCTATGGCCTATAGCTGTGTTGCGGAGGTAGCGCAGACGCTACCTGTTCTTCAAACTGTCAAACCGCAACCTCCTTTGAGGCCACCCTTACCTGTTTTTCGGCCCGTTAAACCGCTAGCTCCTCCTAGGCCGCCGCCACCTGTATTCTGCTTAGCTCTTCCTCGTAGACCTCCTCCACCTGTGTTTCCCCCGGCCAAGTCTCAACGGCCTTGTAGACCTCCTCCACCTGTTTTTCCCCCTGCCAAGTCTCAACGGCCATGTAGACCTCCTCCACCTGTGTTTCCCCCGGTCAAATCACAACGACCAAGTAGACCTCCTCCACCGGTGTACAGACTTGCGAGGTCATTACCTCCAGCACGTCCTCCACCACCGATGTTCGGCACTGTCCCTAACCTGGTTTTTACACCAAAAGTAGACTCTCGCCTGGTTTTCACACCAGAAGAGGTTCCTAACCTGGTTCCCACACCAGCTTCGGTCTCTCGCCTGGTTCACACACCAGCACCGAATCCTAGTCTGGTTCTCACGTCAGCAATTGACTCTTTCCTGGTCCTCGCACCAGCACCTGTTCCCAAGCTGGAACCCACTCCAGCATTAGCTCCAAAGCTGGAACCCACTCCAGCATTAGATCCAAAGCTGGAGACCGCTCCAGCACCAGCTCCAAAGCTGGAGTCCACACCAGCTCTTAAGTTGGAACCCACTCCAACACCTGCGTCGACGACTGCGGTTTCCACGCCGACTACTACGCCTTCTTCCACGACGCCGACTACTACGCCGGCCTCCACGACGGCGACGACTACGCCGGCCTCCACGACGGCGACGACTACGCCGGCCTCCACGACGGCGACGACTACGCCAGACTCCACAACGCCGCCTTCTTCGGCTGCAGCACCTGCTCCCCGGCTGAAGCCAACGCCTGCTCCTCGGCTGAAGCCAACGCCTGCTCCTCGGCTGAAGCAAACGCCTGCTCCTCGGCTGAAGCCAACGCCTGCTCCTCGGCTGAAGCCAACGCCTGCTCCTCGGCTGAAGCCAACGCCTGATCCTCGGCTGAAGCCAACGCCTTATCCTCCGCCGGCCTCTGCACCTGATCCTCCGCCGGCCTCTGCACCTTCGTCTGCTGCTGCCAAGCCTCCTCCACGTCTGCCACGGGTGTGGCCTCTGCGAGGTCGTCCGCCTCGCCGGGCACCTCATCCTGCATGTCGACCGCTGATGTGGCCTTTTCGAGGTCGCCCACCAAAACTCATTCGGCAGCGGCGTTCCATACGCCGCCGCCACATTGCCTGTCCTCGGTGGATTCGGGGACACGCGACCTGGCGACCCTCCGCCATGGCCTCCCTCCGCACTCCCTTCTTCTGTGGACTGTCTTGTTGTGGGGAGGGGGTTCAAGTTTTTTCTTTGCTTTTTTGGACATCTGGTATCTGTCTTTTTTGGGGGGGGATACTGTTGCGATCCGCTACTTCGATCACCACATATGGTTTATACTTCCAGTTGTTGTATCACTGTTGTTCTACACCCTTACTTCCTGTTTAGTCAGTCACCATGGTTGCTCATTGATCCCACCTGCTAATCACGGTTTCTGCACACCTGTCACTTTTTGATTATTCCCCTATTTAAGCACGTCCCTTTTCGTTATTCTTTCTGGGACTCTAATTTGCCTTCGAGCAACATTCACGACTGTCTACTACCCGTATGTATTTTTCTCGCTAGCTCTTACGCTAAGCCACTTCGATATTCCAGCTTTCATGCTGAATGTTTTTTGTTTACTCTTTTGTGTCCTTCGTGCCAAGTATAGTTTTTGTATTTTCTATTCCTAGCTTTCCTGCTAGCGCCCTTGGTTTATTTTTGTCTGTTAGCTCCAGTGTTTTTGTTCATAGTCTGTTTTTGATAAGTGTAATAAATCATTTAAACTTACCATTGCTGTGTTCATGCCGACGCATCCACGACGGGACCAATTTGGCATCACTATGCAAACCAGTCGTAACACGCTGAACTGAAATCCTAATGTAGGATGAATTTAGAAATGGTTTAAATGTTGAAATAACTGAATGCTGAAATAGTTTAAATGTTGGAATGGTTTGAATGTAGAAGAGTTTGTATTTCCAGGGAAAACGGAATTTGGTTTGGACCTTGAGAAAGTGTTAGTTTGAATATCCAGGATGAATGTAATATGTTGATGTTGGAATGGTTTGAATAGGTTGAAAAATGTGGTAATTGTGCAACTTGGAAAAATGTATCATTCATTTCAATGGGAACTTCATGGACTTTTGGGAAAAGCGGGATTTTATATTCCAATGGCCGTTGTTGGTTTGATAAAATAATTTTTAGGAACGCCTCCCAATTGCCTCCGACCAATCAGCTCTCTACAGCATAGCCCGCCACCGGAAAGGTTCCAGGTAGCTTGGAAAAGTCCCACGTATCCTTGGAAGAACTCCGAAAGATTCCGAAAGAACTAAATGCACACATGTAGTTTTTGGTGGAAACTCAGGGGCAACTTTATTTACCCGGGTTAGTGGAGAAGTTCCTGAAAAAGTTACTGTTGCTGAAAGGGGCCTAATGACTACGTTAGACTTTTTATTTGTTTATTTTTTACGGAATTGATAAACAGCACATATCTGTCAATTTTTTTAGTATTTCCAGTATGACTGATCGGATAACATTTTCAGAGTGCAGAAGTGTTACTTCGGTGATGTAAATCTACAGAAATGACCGAAGGCGTTTAGCGCTGAATATCAAAAATGACTGACTGAATTTGTGGCATTTTGTGATGTTTAGACGGTATTTTTACAGACTTTGCAGGTTGTAAATACAATTGGATATGGTTTAATCAGTGGTGGGCCGTCAGGGTCAGGAAGGCCTTATCTGCTGGCCTAACATAACCAGAAATCATGATCATAATTAAAGATTAAAGTAATTTTTAATTTACTTCCCCTAAATATCAAAATGTATTCATATTCTCTTCATGTCATATTATGCTCTTTCCAGTGCTGTTGTTTTTAGTTTTAGTTTGTATCCAATCAAAATTTAGCTAGCTTATGTTGCCATGCTGTACGAAATCTGCCCGGGGCCTTCAGAATCAACAATGCAGGCGTCTATGAACGGACACATACAGTTGATCGACAATTGCAATAGCCAATCAGATCACGAGTTGTTGTCAGTAAGTCTTTCCAGCTAGTCTAAGGTTGAACGTGACATTCCTGCATCCTGTGATTGGATAGTCACCGGGACCGTTAGCGGATTAATTTGAGAACACACACAGTTGATAGACAGTTGCGATAGCCAATCAGATCACAAGTTGTTGACAGTAGCCCATCTAGGTTGCCTGATGTTAACGAGAATGTAATTTGATACTCACTTGTCATTCCAAAGTGCGTATGCAATCAAAAGTTGCAAGTTAGCAGGAAGCGGGAAGTGTTGACCCTCAAAGAAGGAGAACAAAATGTTAATTAGGTGGCAGATATACATTTGCAAGACAATTTTCAAAAATAATATTTAAAGAGAAACTACAACTTGTGATACGATGTCGGCAATGAAATAGGGAAATGCCCGCCATTTCCACACGGATCAACCGACGCCGAGGGACTATACGACATCAAATAGGTGCTACAAATTTCTTTATTTGTTCACGTTTAATATGTTTTTTTGCAATTTTAATTGTGACAGTACCACATAAAATATGTTTTAATTGCTGATGTGAGTTTATTGATTTTTATATGCACAGGAAAATAACCCGTTATGTACACTGTTGGAGTGCTCAAATGTGTTCCTGTATAGCATTTCTCCAGCAATGGTCATGTGGTGACATATATGATGGTATTTTGAGAGGTAATCATTGAAGTCGGGCATCACTGAAGGCCGAGGTGGGAAACGCACGGCCCACTGGGTTTAATGGATACAATGAAAGACAATTGAGCAAATAAAGTCAACTTGTTTTTCCACTCTATTAGTACTTTAATGTAATCATCGTTAAATGATCAATTACTTAGTAAACTTCACCTGAATAAACTTACGGTAGGTTTTCTTTTCTTGTGGGAGATGATGTCAGTGATACATATGTATTATTCCTCCATACTTAACTAATGCAGTTATTCGTCAAAGCATCAAATTATTACCTTACTTGTATTATAACCCTTTTGTTACTTTCCACTGTGTTCCTGTTTAAAAAATATATGGACCTGAAAAGACTGAAGTATCAATGAGCATTGAAGCATTCAAGAGTATTCAACAGCATAATTTAATTTTATCAGTATCGAACTGCACATCAGCTTAGGAATGTGATCTAAGTGAGCACTAACATTGTTTTAAGTGTGTACTTAAAAATACAACTTGTTACGTCGTCCTTACTGTGCTGAAAACAACACACACTGCACATGCTGATAACAAACATAATGATGCACACTATCTCTCAAACACACACATTCTCACTGGTAACCCCCGCGCACAGAGCCACTCTCACACACACTCTCACACACACACACGCACGCACGCGCACACACATTCACACATGCACACACACAAAAACACACACACAGAGAACGCACACCCGCACACACATGCATGCACACACACAATCGCACACACATACAGACACGCACACACACCCGCACACACACGTACAGCAAACAGCACCAGCAAACAGCAAACTAACAACTACAATTGAGACAAAAACATTTTCAAAAACAAGTGCGTGTGTGAGGGAGCATGTGTGCGTGCTTGTGTCTGTGTGTGTTTATGTGCGTGTGTGTGTGTGCAGTTGTGTGGGTGTGTGTGTGTGTACTTGTTGCAGCACACTCCATCCGAGTGGCGTCTAAATGAAGACGTGTTAGGGATTAGGACGTTGATAAAGTCGAACTTCTTCCTAAAATGGAATGGCAACAGTTTAAGGTCTTCTCTGTGACCTCGACTTGTCTCCTCAGACCAAATTAGCATCCGCTTTTTCCCCCTTTTCTTTGACTTCTTTCCTTATTCGGTCTTGCAGGAGTCTTTAAAAGCCTATCGACGCTGCCTCGCATCACAATTGTGCTTCAACTCCTTTTCGCCTCGGTCCTACCGGTCTTCTTAAAAATGTCGGATGCAATGATGGCCGAGTTCGGAAAAGCCGCCCAATACCTGAGGAAGTCGGAAAAGGAGCGATTGGAAGCTCAGACAAGGCAGTTTGACATCAAGACGGAATGCTTTGTGGTGGATGACAAGGAAATGTACGTGAAGGGAAAAATCCAAAGCAAAGACAGTGGAACAGTGAATGTGAAGAAGGAGGATGGTACGACAGTGAGCGCTAAAGAAGTGGACGTTCACCCACAGAACCCCCCCAAGTTTGACAAGATTGAAGACATGGCGATGTTCACGTTCCTCCACGAGCCAGCGGTGCTGTTCAACCTGAAGGAGCGCTATGCCGCCTGGATGATCTATACCTACTCCGGCCTTTTTTGCGTCACAGTCAACCCTTATAAGTGGCTTCCCGTCTACGACGCTGAGGTGGTGGCCGCCTACAGAGGTAAGAAGAGGACTGAAGCTCCGCCGCACATCTTCTCCATATCCGACAATGCCTACCAGTACATGCTGGCCGATAGGGAGAACCAGTCCGTCCTAATTACCGGAGAATCAGGAGCTGGCAAGACAGTTAACACCAAGAGAGTCATCCAGTATTTCGCCAGCATCGCTGCTGTTGGTGGGGCAGGCAAAAAAGACAGTAGTAAAGGGACGCTGGAAGATCAGATCATCCAGGCCAATCCTGCACTTGAGGCCTTTGGCAATGCCAAAACACTGAGGAACGATAACTCTTCTCGGTTTGGAAAGTTCATCAGAATCCATTTTGGGAACAGCGGGAAGCTGTCCTCCGCAGACATAGAGACCTACCTGCTGGAGAAGTCTCGCGTCACCTTTCAGCTCAAAGCTGAAAGGGACTATCATATCTTTTACCAGATCCTGTCCAATCAGAAGCCGGACCTGCTGGACATGCTGCTGATTACCAACAACCCGTACGACTACTCCTACATCTCCCAGGGTGAAGTCACAGTGGCCTCCATCAACGACTCAGAGGAGCTGATGGCCACAGACAGCGCTTTCGACGTGCTTGGCTTCACCTCAGAGGAGAAGATGGGCGTCTACAAACTGACGGGCGCCATCATGCACCATGGCAACATGAAGTTTAAGCAGAAGCAGCGGGAGGAGCAAGCTGAGCCCGACAGCACGGAAGCAGCAGACAAATCTGCTTACCTGATGGGGCTCAACTCCGCCGACCTTATTAAAGGGTTGTGCCACCCCCGGGTCAAGGTCGGAAACGAATATGTTACCAAAGGCCAGAGTGTGGACCAGGTCTACTACGCCATCGGTGCACTGGCTAAGTCAGTGTACGAAAAGATGTTCAACTGGATGGTGGTCAGAATCAACCAGTCTCTGGACACAAAACAACACAGGCAGTACTTCATAGGCGTGCTGGACATTGCTGGGTTTGAGATCTTTGACTTCAACACCTTTGAGCAGTTGTGCATTAACTTTACTAATGAGAAACTACAACAGTATTTCAACCACCACATGTTTGTCTTGGAGCAAGAGGAGTACAAGAAGGAGGGAATTGACTGGGAGTTCATTGACTTTGGCATGGACCTGCAGGCTTGTATTGATCTCATTGAGAAGCCACTTGGGATCATGTCCATTCTGGAGGAAGAATGCATGTTTCCCAAAGCCAGTGACCAGACCTTCAAATCCAAGCTCTATGACAATCATCTGGGCAAGAACAAAATGTTTGAGAAGCCCAGGGCAGCCAAAGGAAAATCAGAGGCTCATTTTGCTCTGGTCCACTACGCTGGTACCGTGGACTACAACATCAGCGGCTGGCTGGTGAAAAACAAAGATCCCCTCAATGAAACAGTGGTCGGTTTGTATCAGAAGTCCTCACTCAAGCTTCTAAGTGTGTTGTTTTCAAGTTACTCAAGTGGTGACGGTGGGGACAAGGGAGGCAAAGGAACCAAGAAGAAAGGCTCTTCCTTCCAGACGGTTTCGGCTCTTCATAGAGAGAACCTCAACAAGCTTATGACCAATCTGAAGACTACACATCCCCACTTTGTACGCTGCCTGATTCCAAATGAGAGGAAGACTCCAGGAGTAATGGACAACTGCCTGGTTATGCACCAGCTTCGTTGTAATGGTGTTCTCGAAGGCATCCGTATTTGCAGGAAAGGTTTTCCAAACCGTGTCCTCTACGGAGACTTCAAACAGAGGTACCGAATCTTGAACGCCTCCGCCATCCCCGAGGGTCAGTTTATCGACTGCAAGAAGAGTGCTGAGAAGCTGCTCTCATCTCTGGACATCGACCACACGCAGTACAAGTTTGGTCACACCAAAGTCTTTTTTAAAGCCGGCCTATTGGGGACTTTGGAGGAGATGCGAGATGAGCAACTCTCACGAATAATCACTAGAATCCAGGCCAATGCTCGAGCGGTGCTAATGAGGGCCCAGTTTGCGAAACTAGTGGAGCGGAGAGATGCCTTAATGGTTGTCCAATGGAACCTTCGCTCTTTCCTGAGTGTAAAGAACTGGCCATGGATGAAGCTTTTCTTCAAGATCAAACCACTGCTGAAGAGTGCCGAATCAGAAAAGGAGATGGCCAACATGAAAGATGAGTTTAACAAGCTAAAGGAAGCTCTGGAGAAGTCAGAAGCACGTCGAAAGGAGCTCGAGGAGAAAATAGTGACTCTTCTTCAAGAGAAGAATGACTTGACTTTGCAAATTCAGTCGGAGCAAGACACGCTAACAGACTCTGAAGAACGATGTGAACAGCTCATCAAGAGCAAGATTCAACTAGAGGCCAGGCTCAAAGAGATGAGCGAGAGACTGGAGGACGAGGAAGAGTTGAATGCGGATCTGACGGCCAAGAAACGAAAACTGGAAGACGAATGCTCTGAGTTAAAGAAAGACATAGATGACCTCGAGCTGACATTGGCCAAGGTTGAAAAAGAGAAACACGCCACGGAGAACAAGGTGAAGAACCTGACCGAGGAGATGGCATCCCAGGATGATAACATACTGAAGCTCAACAAAGAGAAAAAAGCTCTGCAGGAGGCTCACCAGCAGACACTAGATGACCTTCAAAGTGAGGAGGACAAAGCCAACAGTTTGAGCAAATCCAAAGTGAAATTGGAGCAGCAGGTGGATGACCTGGAGGGCTCTTTGGAGCAAGAAAAGAAAGTCCGGATGGAGCTAGAGCGGTCAAAGAGAAAGCTAGAGGGGGACGTGAAGCTGACCCAGGAGAGTTTAATGGATTTAGAAAATGACAAGAAGCAGCTGGAGGAAAAGCTCAAGAAAAAAGACTTTGAGGTAGCCCAGCTCACCACCAGACTAGAGGACGAGCAGGTTGCTTCAGGACAGTTCCAAAAGAAGCTGAAAGAAAACCAGGCAAGGATCGAGGAGCTAGAAGAGGAGCTAGACGCCGAGCGTGCAGCTCGAGCCAAAGTGGAGAAGCAGCGCTCAGACCTTTCCCGCGAGCTGGAGGACATCAGCGAACGTCTGGAAGAAGCAGGCGGAGCCACGTCGGCACAAGTGGAACTCAATAAGAGGAGAGATGCGGAATTTCAGAAGATGCGTCGAGAGCTGGAAGAGTCAACCCTCCGACATGAAACCACTGCCGCCGCATTGAGGAAAAAGCACGCTGATAGCGTGGCTGAACTGGGCGAACAAATCGACAACCTGCAGCGAGTCAAGCAGAAGCTGGAGAAGGAAAAAAGCGAGTTGAAGCTGGAGCTAGATGACTTTGCCTCAAGCATGGAGAGTGTGGCCAAGAATAAATCCAACGTTGAAAAGATGTGTCGAACAATGGAGGACACCATGACCGAGTACAAAAGCAAATACGAGGAGGCCCAAAGGTCCATCAATGATATGACTACCCAGCGGGCCAAGCTGCTGGCTGAGAATGGCGAGTTTGGACGTCAGTTGGAAGAAAAGGACTGCTTGATATCTCAGCTAACAAGAGGAAAGAACTCATACAACCAGCAGGTGGAGGATCTACGCAGACAACTGGAGGAGGAAGTCAAGGCCAAGAACGCCCTCGCCCATGTCGTACAGTCTGTTCGCCACGACTGCGATCTGCTCCGAGAACAGTTTGAAGAGGAGCAAGAAGCTAAAGCGGAGCTACAGAGAGCATTGTCAAAGTCCAACACGGAGGTCTCGGCTTGGAGGACCAAGTACGAAACCGATGCAATCCAGAGAACTGAGGAGCTAGAGGAAGCAAAAAAGAAACTGGTCCTAAGACTCCAGGAAGCAGAGGAGGCCATTGAAGTGGCGAATGCCAAGTGTTCGTCGCTTGAGAAGACCAAGCTTAGACTCCAGAGTGAGATTGAGGACCTGATGCTGGACCTAGAGAGGTCCAACGCAGCTTCTGCTGCGTTAGATAAAAAACAACGGGCTTTTGACAAAGTCTTGACAGAGTGGAAACAGAAGTTTGAAGAGTCGCAATGTGAACTTGAAGCCTCTCAGAAGGAGGCAAGATCGCTTAGCACCGAGCTCTTTAAACTAAGAAACGCTTACGAGGAGTCCCAGGACCAACTGGAAACCACAAAAAGAGAGAACAAGAACCTGCAGGAAGAGATCTCCGACCTCACCGACCAGCTCGCTGAAGGCGGAAGGAGTGCTTGTGAACTGGAGAAGATGAAAAAGCAGCTTGAGCAGGAAAAGGCAGAGCTACAGTCTGCACTGGAGGAGGCCGAAGGTTCTCTGGAGCATGAGGAGAGCAAAATTTTGCAAGCCCAACTGGAGTTTAACCAGGTAAAGGCTGAGATAGAACGGAAGCTGGCAGAGAAGGATGAGGAAATGGAGCAGACCAAAAGAAACTACCAACGAACTGTGGACTCACTCCAGACCTCTCTTGAGTCTGAGACTAGGAGCCGCAATGAGGCACTGAGAGTGAAAAAGAAGATGGAGGGTGACCTCAACGAAATGGAGATCCAGCTCAGCCAAGCAAACAGGCAAGCGGTTGACAGCCAAAAACAATTGAAGACTCTGCAGGTCTTCCTGAAGGACACCCAGTTGCAGCTGGACGACACCCAGCACGGTAACGATGACCTGCGGGAGAATATCGCTGTCATGGAACGTCGAAACAACCTCATTCAAGCCGAGTTGGAAGAGGTAAGGGCTGCTCTCGAACAGACAGAGAGAAGTCGTAAACTGGCCGAGCAGGAGCTGACCGACTCGACGGAACGCATGCAACTTTTGCACTCACAGAACACCAGCTTGATTAACCAGAAGAAAAAGCAGGAGGCGGACCTCCTCCACCTGCAGAATGAAGTGGAGGAGGTCATTCAAGAGAATCGCAATGCTGAGGAAAAGGCAAAGAAAGCCATCACGGATGCAGCCATGATGGCTGAAGAGCTGAAGAAGGAGCAGGACACAAGCGCACATCTGGAGCGCATGAAGAAGAACATGGAACAGACTATCAAAGACCTGCAGCTTCGTCTGGACGAGGCTGAGCAGATCGCAATGAAGGGTGGCAAGAAGCAACTCCAAAAACTTGAGTCTTGCATCAAAGATTTGGAAAATGAGCTGGAGGCGGAGCAGCGAAGAGGAATTGAGTCCGTCAAAGGAGTCCGCAAGTATGAACGACGCATCAAAGAACTCACCTACCAGACTGAGGAAGACCGCAAGAACGTGGCTCGACTCCAGGACTTGGTGAACAAGCTGCAAGTGAAAGTGAAGTCCTACAAACATGCAGCAGAGGAGACAGAGGAGGCGGCAAACGCCAACATGGCTAAAGTGCGCAAGCTTCAACACGAGCTGGATGAAGCACAAGAGCGAGCTGACGTGGCCGAGTCACAGGTGAACAAACTGAGGGCCAAGACCAGGGACGGAGCCATCAAGAAAGGCCTGGATGAGTAAGGAGCCCCAGCGCCGGTAAGGTGAGGCCAGTCAAGATTCATACGGCATGTTTGCATAACGGACCACATAAACGTCATGTTTTCATAGTAATGATGTCATCACATGTGTTGACAGGTTTGGTGCAGCTGGAAATATCATGGTCACATAAGATGATGCAAAACTTCACTATTGACAGCAGCACGCTACGATACCAAAAGTCACTGCTTTTCACAATGAAAGATGGATAAACTATCACTGAACAGTCAGTTCCAATAAAGACACGTTTCTGTCGAACGCAGCTTCTTATCTTTTCTGTTCAAAATATGAGACACTTTCAGTGAAGATACTTATGACATCATTGACATAATGACTGAAAATGGTGTTTTGTATTGCGTATATATACAGGAGTATTTCGGTGTCAAAATAATCACAATACTACCTTGACATATTACGGTATAAAAATGAAAACCTAGTCAGTTTGGTTTTTAGCTGGCATTTTTGAATTGGTCGATCTGAAAGTAAACTACATCTCCCATAATTCCCTGCGTAGCTCAAGTACGTAAGGTCTGTTTGTGGGAAGTCATACAGGTGAGAGGAAGGATTGTTGTTGTTTTTTACATTTCCTGAAGTTTCATTAAAATATATCCATACCTTTTTGAGTTATGTTGCTAACAGACAAACTAATAAACCCCGGTGAAAGAAAAACCTCTTAACACACCTTCTTTGGTGTGAGTACTGGAAGGCAAAGTCGCCGCCTTTGTCTGAATGGTTTCCAAGATGTCACATAAAGCCAGTCAGAAGTTCCAGAGTTTTAACCCACTTTGTTTTAAATAACATTCAATCAACTGGTGTTTTAAATGGACTTGTTATCCATGTTTTATGTAGGAAATGCACAAAGCAGCAGCGCGGACAAAAAAAAGTTTGGTGACTTTCCACTGCGGGAAAATAATTAATATAAGAAGCTACTTGATAGGCCACCACAAGAAACATATATTTGATGCCAATTTGTGAGGTATTTTTATTACTAAACGTTAAGTTGTCAGCTAACTTTTCTTAGAATCAACATTCAAACCATGTTATCCAAAGTGTTATGAGACGTCCACTACAGAGGACAATACTTCTGAAGTTAAAAGTTGAAAGACACTAACAAGATTATTATTGTTTTCTATTTGTTACACTGGATGTTTATATTGTGTGTATATATATATATATATATATATATATATATATATATATATATACACAGTGGGGCAAAAAAGTATTTAGTCAGCCACCGATTGTGTAAGTTCTCCCACTTAAAATGATGACAGAGGTCTGTAATTTTCACCTTAGGTACACTTCAACTGTATTTGGTCAACCATTCAAAGCTCTCATTGATGGAAGGAGGTTTTGGCTCAAAATCTCACGATACATGACCCCATTCATTCTTTCCTTAACAGGGATCAATCGTCCTGTCCCCTTAGCAGAAAAACAGCCCCAAAGCATGATGTTTCCACCCCCATGCTTCACAGTAGGTATGGTGTTTTTGGGATGCAAATCAGTATTCTTCTTCCTCCAAACACGACGATTTGAGTTTATACAAAAATGGATACATGGATGATACAGCAGAGGATTGGGAGAATGTCATGTGGTCAGATGAAACCAAAATAGAACTTTTTGGCATAAACTCGACTCCTCAGTCATCATTTTAAGTTGTAGAACTTCCACAATCGGTGGCTGACTAAATACTTTTTTGCCCCACTGTATATATATATAAATATATATATATACATACGCACACACACAGTATGTACTTGTTTGGAGTAATAATATGATTAAAACATTTGAGCATTATGTTTGTGTTGCATTACAGTGAGTGTGTTTATCCTAAACATTTTTGCCACTTAATTTTACACACTATAACATTTTTGGGGGGGGGACATATACCCCAATGATATCGTACCGTGAGATTTGGATACCGTTACATTCCTAGAAATGATCACACACATTATTATTGTGCTGCAAGGTCAATGCGATTTATTGCTTTCAGTCTCCAAATCATGTGACCTCGTAATGTTTACATTGGTTTAATGAGGAAGCCGCTGAAAGTGCTGAGTCGGCTCTGGTCAAAAATGCTCTTGTTGACCCACAAGGTGACCCATAGCCTGTCTCCCTCCTCCAGTTCCAGCGTCATCCCGTTGGTGACGCTGCTGTGCGGGCCCCTGGTGTCAAAGATGGCAAACATGTTGTCGCCGTTCTTTATCACCGCTGCGTTCAGGGACCCAGTTTTACCCACGGAGCCGGTGAAGATTATGAAGTATAGGCCCTTGATGGGGGCTGTGAAAATACCTGCAAGGGTACAGTCACGCCATTGGTGCTGACTTAAAGATGTCATCAGCATCAGCAGATGTCATTGCGCTAGCTTACAACAGCTGTCAAGAAATACTGTGTGAGGTTGCTGATATTGTACCTGTGTTAGGGTCATATCCATGACCCACATTGGTCACCACCCTCTTGAAGACCAGCGTGGTGTCTGTGTTGAAGGGTCCCAAGTGGGTCCAATCTGTGGTAGTGACCAGCGCCGCTGAAAATGCCACCTTATATTTGCCTGCAAGGTGACACGTGAGGCATAGATTAAGCCCACTCGTATGACCTTTAGTCTTTCTGATCTACCTGCTTCTGCGGCATCCCTCTCCAGCTTGTCCACGCGTTCCGCCAAATTCTGCAGGAGGACATATTGTTCTCGGTCATTCCTCAAGTACTCGTCGTCCACTATTATCTGAGCATGAAGCCCAATGAGGATGCACAACAACAGCACCGCTTTGAACCACATGCATGCCATTGCTTCATTACAGAGGACGGTGGACTCGCTCTATCCACAATGCTGGACCAACATGTGGACTCTGGACAATTGATTGAAAACATTTGCAAAGCAAAGTCCACCGAGAAGCTTCCATTAATCATACAATGTTACAAACTGGCTAATGGGGCTAGAAGCTATTACTTCTAATTACACATTGTCGCATAATTACTGTTTATACATACTATAACACAGAGTTAGAATATTTACACAATGGACATTTCATAAAAGGCAATCTTGAATGAAGCCGCCAAAATTTATTAAAATAGACTTTGCCTCTTGTAAACGTCTGAAAGTTGCTTTACATCATGTACTTACTCAAATGTACATTCTATAAAAGGGAAACTGGACGTTTTCTGAAATTGTGCCTATCATTATCTCTCCTTATCTGAGACAAGAAAACGTTAAGCTCTTTTTTCTGCACATTCGGAGTAATAAAAAACATAAATTTGGTTGATGGGGATTTGATTTGTTCTGCCTATTAAGCCCTCTAAAAAAAACATAAAACCTACAACGTTGTATATGTATATATGCTGTAAGTAATGTGAAAACAGCACATTCATGATAACAAGTAATATTTACAATATTTTGGTAATTCTAAACATCAGACTAACTTATTTTCTGGACACATTGATTTCACAGAGCGCATAGTACAAAACGCTACTTCTTTCAAGAACAACAACTACCATTAATCATGGCAGACTTGGTGGGAGATAATGACTACTCTCAGATAAATGATGATCCAAAATTTTTGATCCTGAATATACTGAGGATGAGCTAAAACTTTTTGAACCTGGGTGCAAAACAGATCATGCCAGAGCCGTGTATAAAGAGAGTTTGGCTGACTCAGTTTCAAAGTAGATCCCCAACATGGCACCCTGGTCACGTGAAGGGCTTTTGACCAATCAGAGAGAGTATGGCCAAACAATCTCTTAAATGATTGGACAAAAGTCCCTCACATGACTATTGGGCCACCCAGACAAATGTCTTGCCCCTTCAAATCAAAATGTTAGAATTTGAGAAAGTACATTCAGATATTCTCACAAAATGAATATATATTCGAAGTTGACAAAACCATTGGCAGTAGCGGAATATCCCCCAAAAAGGGGACACCAAAAAGTATCATCTTCCCTCTGTCCCTCTGCAGTGTTCACAGGCTCTGCAGCACACACAGACAGACACACACCCCTTCCCTCAGCCCTCAATAAACATCCAATCACTGCAACAGTATGCAAATAAGCCACTGTCAAATGCCATTAGAGTTTGAAGGAGTAGCACAGGTGTGAGTGCCCACATTATGGAGTGAAATTATCCTGAAAACTCCAGAAACAAAGACCTTTTTTTTTTTACTCACATAAAACGATTATTCAATGAACAAAAACCTTGTGAATGTATAAAACACAATTTTTGCAAATAAAAACAATATTTGCAAGATTATAAACAATTTTTAAGTTTAAACATTTGGTAGTAATAGTCCACCCTGCGCGATCCACAGACTTGAATTCAGAGCACCCGTAATTTGCACTCTACAATAACAGGTGGTGCTTCCATCCATCCATCCATTTCTACCGCTTATTCCGTTTGGGGTTGCAGGGGGCGCTGGTGCCTATCTCAGCTACAATCGGGTGGAAGGCGGAGTACACCCTGGACAAATCACCACCTCATCGCAGGGCCAACACAGATAGACAGACAACATTCACACACTAGGGCCAATTTAGTGTTGCCAATCAATCTATCCCCAGGTGCAGAAAATTGGGCTTTTACTTTCAAATAGTTTTTAATCAAAAAACTTTTTTTTCCATGGCGAGTCGTTGAGCGTGAGTAAAAATTTTTTTGTGTTTTTGGAGTTTTGGCTGTAATTTCACTCCATACCACATGCATTGCATATGATAAACTTGTTTTCTAGTCTCCTTGTCTGACAAACCCCTGGCTGTAGTTCTGAATGTCTTGTTTAATATAATCACAGCATTTAAGAAAAAACATTTTTAGAAAGCCAGTTCACTGATTTTCTGCTCCTACTCCCAGCATCTCACTAAGAGAAAGTTACTGTTGTGCTGTTGTGTGATGTTGTTGTTTTTTAGAACTTTTAAAAGGGAATTACACTTTTTTTTTTAATTTTGCCTTCCATTCACAATGGTCATGTGAGACAAGCACACTTGTTTTTTATGCATTCTAAATTGTAAATAAATGCTAGAAGAAGTCAGCTAATAATGGAGGTGATAACGTCAGTCACACTATTCCGCCTATAAAGCGCTCAAAATAACGTCCAAAAACCTTCATGAATGATTTAGCGCCTTGCAAAATCAATCCAATCCATCAATCCATTTTCTATTGCTTGTCCGTCTCGGGGTCGTAGCCTATCCCAGCTGCACTCGGGCGGAAGGCGGGGTACACCCTGGAAAAGTTGCCACCTCATCACAGGGCCAACACAGATAGACATACAACATTCACACTAGGGACCATTTAGTGTTGCCAATCAACCTATCCCCAGGTGCATGTCTTTGGAGGTGGGAGGAAACCAGAGTACCCGGAGGAAATATATGCAGTCAAAACAACAAACATAAATAGATTTTATTGGAAATTTATGCAAAAGACCAACAAAAAGTGGGATACAATTCTGAGGTTGAAAGAAAATTATACAGGATTTTTTTTTTTTTTTTTTTCCGAATTACAAAGTGAAAAGGGTATGTAGGTCTTTATTGTCATTGCAACAAGTACAACGAAACTCTGTTTTCAGCACAAACCTGTTCAAGATTAAACAAACAAACAGTGTACAGGGTTACAGAACAAGAACGCTGATGGGCCGCCATAAGGCGCCCCGTAAAAGATGGGAAAAAGGTAAACGCTGGGGAAGGATGAGTAAAAAAATACAATCCAGACTGGGCTCCTAAGGGGGCCCAGTTCGGAGTGAGAAAAAACCTCCATAGCAAAGCACATATACATAATACAACAACAAGGGCATAGTGTAAAAGTATTCAGGCACCTTGAGTCATTACTTTGTGAAACCACCAATTGCTGAAATTATAGCTGCAAGTCTTTTAGGGTATGTCTCCACGGGCTTTGCCCATCTAGTTATTGTGTCATGGCACGTCCTCAATCCCGCATGTCATCTGCGGCAAGTTCTACCGGTGCCTCCACTGGCAGCGTGCCAGGACACAAAGCTGCAAACAATCAGCAATCTGCACACCTGGGACAAACCAGTATAAAGACCAGCGGACCCGAAGATCCTGCGCCGGAACATAGTTCACTCTCTGTAGTAAGCATCACGCCTCTGGCTTACCTCTCCTGCGTACTTGCTCTCTCTCTCTCCTTGTGACTTCCTTGTTCCTGTGTCTTATGTCTTTTGTGTTCCCCGCAATGTTTTCCCTGTTCCCCGTGATCGAGCTGTGTGCCTCGACTCCTCTCTGGATTTTGGACTGCCTCCCTTGATCCTCGATCCCTGCTTGGACAGGAACCTCGTTGCTTCTCTCCAACCCCCAGCCCCTTGCTTCCCCACAGACTGTCTTCTTGCCTTGCCCCTTTGGACTGACAAAGGATTCATCCAACACACACATACAATAAACCTTGGTAACATTTACATTGTTAATCCTACTCATTGTTTCACACCAAACACATAGAGAAGCAATGTGTCCTTCCCCCGCCGTACGAAACAGACTGAATTGTTTGCCCATTCTTCTTTGCAAAACAGTTCATGTTCAGTAAGATTGTCAGGTTATGTTTAGGTTCACATATCTTTAATTGTTGTCTATTTCTGTTTCAGCAGCTTTGTTAATTTTCTTAGTTGCCATGGGTGCCGATTTTCTTCACCTCCCTCTGATTAGTGGTCAGAATGCTCACCGGCTCCTGGTCACTAATTAGAGAGCTATGTATTCCTGCCTCGCGCCACACTAGGCCTGCCACTTTAGTTTGCTTCACGTGACGCTTACGTTTGGTATTTATTTTCATGTCAGTTTATATTTACTAGCTTCTTGCTCCCTTGTTTTCTAGTCTCCTTGTTAAGCTTTGCCGTAGCTTCCCATGCCATCCGCACGTTTTCCTTTTCATATTTTCGCCTGTTGTTATTGGAATAAATCACTTTCTTACCTGCATTCTGCTTCGTGACGTCCTTCTGCATCTTGAGGAAACGACCAATGCAAAACCATGCAACCCAGACGTAACACAGATTAGATGGAGTGTTTGTGAATGGTAGTTTTCAGATCTTGCCACATATTTTTGATTGGCTTTGAGTCTGGACTTTGACTGGGCCCTTCTAACAAATTAATATGTGTTGTTTTAAACCATTCAATCGTAGCCCTGATTTTATGTTTAGTGGCATTGTCCTGCTGGAAGATGAACCTCGCCCAAGTCTCAAGTGTTTGGCAGACTACAAAAGGTTTTCTTCCTAGATTGTCCTGTGTTTGGTTCTATCCATCTTCCCATCAACTCTGACCATCTTCCCTGTCTCCGCTGAAGAGAACACTCCCAGAACAGCATGCTGCCACCACCATATTTAACAGTGGGGAGGCTGTGTCCAGAGTGATGTGCACTGTTAGTCCTCTGCAACACTGTTTAGCATTTTTGCTAAAAAAGTTCAATTTTGCTCTGGTCTGACCAAAGCACATTCATCCACGTTAGCTGTGTCCCCAACTTGGCTTATCTGGTTTTCTTTAAACAACAGCTTTCATTTTGCCACTCTTGTATAAAGACCACATTTGTTCAATGCACGGCTAAAAGTTGTCCTGTGGACCGATCTGAGCTGTGGATCTATGCAGTTGGTCCAGAGCAGGGGTCACCAACCTTTTTGAAACCAAGAGCTACTTCTTGGGTACTGATTAATGCGAAGGGCTACCAGTTTGATACACACTTAAATAAATTGCCAGAAAGAGCCAATTTGCTCAATCAACCTTTAATAAATCTATATATATATATATATATATATATATATATATATATATATATATATATATATATATATATATATATATATATATATATGTATAAATGGGTATTTCTGTCTGTCATTCCGTTGTACATTTTTTTTCCTTTTACGGAAGGTTTTTTCGTAGAGAATAAATTATGAAAAAAAAACACTCAATTGAAGGGTTTAAAAGAGGAAAAAACAGGAAAAAAATGAAAATTTAATTTTGAAACATAGTTAATCTTCAATTTTGACTCTTTGAAATTCAAAATTAAACCGAAAAAAATGAAGAGAAAAACTAGCTAATTCGATTCTTTTTGAAAAAATTTAAAAAATAATTTATAGAACATCATTAGTAATTTTTCCTGATTAAGATTAATTTTAGAATTTTGATGGCATGTTTTAAATAGGTTAAAATCCAATCTGCACTTTGTTAGATCATATAACAAGTTGGACCAAGCTATATTTCTAACAAAGACAAATCATTATTTCTTCTAGATTTACCAGAACAAAAATTTTAAAAGAAATTCAAGACTTTGAAATAAGATTTAAATTTGATTCTCAACATTTTCTAGATTTGCCAGAATATTTTTTTTGCATTTTAATCATAAAAAGTTCGAAGAAAATATTTCACAAATATTCTTTGTTGAAAAAAAAGAAGCTAAAATGAAGAATTAAATTAAAATGTAATTATTGTTCTTTACAATTAAAAAAAATATACTTGAACATTGATTTAAATTGTCAGGAAAGAAGAGGAAGGAATTTAAAAGGTAAAAAGGTACAGTATATGTGTTTAAAAATCCTAAAATCATTTTTAAGGTTGTATTTTTTCTCTAAAATTGTCTTTCTGAAAATTATAAGAAGCAAAGTAAAAAAAAAAAAATTAATTTATTTGAACAAGTCTAGACCAAATCTTTAAAATATTTTCTTGGATTTTAAAATTCTATTTTCTCTTAGAATTAAAAATGTAGAGAAAAACGAGACCAGCTTGCTAGTAAATAAATGAAATGTAAAAAACAGAGGCAGCTCACTGGTAAGTGCTGCTATTTGAGCTATTTTTAGAACAGGCCAGCGGGCTACTCATCTGGTCCTTACGGGCTACCTGGTGCCCGCGGGCATCGCGTTGGTGACCCCTGGTCCAGTGTCACCATGGGCCGCTTGGCTGCATCTTTGATCAGTGCTGTTGGTAAGTGTTGTGTATTATTTATCTAAGACAGTACACTATCCTTAACATATTGTGTGCCAGCATATAGCCCAGTACGATCACAGAGTTTCACAGATGGGTTATTCGATTGATAAGGGGACCCAGTAATTATTCCAAGATTTAGTTGTCACCACTGTTTTGAAAAGTGATCTGTTGGGCCAAAAAGGCCCAGGAGTAGAGGGAGGAATTCAGAAACTCATATTTAGTGAGAGAATATAAACATCTCAACACATGTGATATGGTCCCCAAGGTGGGAGAATTGGATCGACGGTCAGAGGTCTCCCAAGTTTTGGGGCTCACACACATATTGGACTCATCACCTGCACAAATACGCTGGGGCTAGGGCCAGACAGGCTGGCAACATGGTTAGAATTAAAGAATATGACGTCACTATCATATGTATTTTCTACATTTAAAACACTTATTTTGGTCTACATAACGTGATGGTGGTTCTTTGGTCAAAACACTGGATAGATTATATTTTACAGACCGTTCTTACCATTTCTTCAGAATGCACCGTTTTGGGGTCTGTCTTATTTACGTGTTTCTACTTCGACTGTGTCTTCTCCTTACCAGCCATGTTGTAGTTTCAGTGCTCCCATATGGAGTGTATTAACAGATAAAAATTTGAACTATACGTTAATTTGTATTAGAAATGGCAACAGCGGAGGATGCATGTGCATGTACAAGCCAGTCTGCCCCACAACAAAAGGACAGAGAAAAATAAGTAACTTATTAATTTACAATGTTGGACTACAAAAGCGGACTCGCGCAATGTTTTTCGGGTAAAACTTTACCATATATGGAGCTATCCAATGACACCACATATTGGTAAACATCACAAATTGGGCAAATTCCAAATGGCTCGTTTTGAGGAAGTATGAAGGAAGGCAAGATTCTTATACCTCCTTGGTTTGATTTCACAATTTCGTGACTTATGCAGATCCGTACTACACACAAAACAGATACCAACAGGTAAAAAAAAGTTAGTTTTGCATAATATGATCCCTTTAAATGGCAATGCACCATCTCAGCCGACACTGGTTAGCCAACCAAAGCATTCATTTGGTAGATCATTGAGATTATTCAACCCTGCCTTGTACCGCACACAACCAGGCTAGAGTGTTCTGTGGTGCGGAATGCCTGGTTCTGTTTCCCCTGCCGCGATGAGGTGGCGACTTGTCCAGGATGTACCCCGCCTACCGCCCGAATGCAGCTGATATAGGCTCCAGCGACCCCCCGCCACCCCCAAAAGGGACAAGCGGTAGAAAATGGATGGATGGGTGGATGTTTCCCCTGTCGGAAATATGGCAGCACTGTTATTGAGAGAGATGTTGTTTTACTTTAACTGGTTTTAACAAGGGCTTCACGGTGGCAGAGGGGTTAGTGCGTCTGCCTCACAATACGAAGGTCCTGCAATCCTGGGTTCAAATCCAGGCTCGGGATCTTTCTGTGTGGAGTTTGCATGTTCTCCCCGTGAATGCGTGGGTTCCCTCTGGGTACTCTGGCTTCCTCCCACTTCCAAAGACATGCACCTGGGGATAGGTTGATTGGCAACACTAAATTGGCCCTAGTGTGTGAATGTGAGTGTGAATGTTGTCTGTCTATCTGTGTTGGCCCTGCGATGAGGTGGCGACTTGTCCAGGGTGTACCCCGCCTTCCGCCCGATTGTAGCTGGGATAGGCGCCAGCACCCCCCGCGACCCCAAAAGGGAATAAGCGGTAGAAAATGGATGGATGGTTTTAACAACTGGAAAGCAGCACTTGATTGAGACAATGTGCTACATTCTATGGGGTGCCAAATGTTGTCACGTTTAGATTTAGGTTTAGTTTTAACATTTAGATTTTGATTTAACATTTAGGCTTAGATTTAACATTTAGGTTTTGATTTAACATTTAGATTTAACATTTAGCTCTTGCATTTAGATTTAGATTTAAGATTTAAGATTTAGGTTTAGATTTAAAATCTACGTTTGAATTTAACATTTAGATTTAGATTCAACATTTAAATTTATGATTTAATATATGGTGTACCCCGCCTTCTGCCTGAAGGCAGCTAGGATAAGCTCCAGCACCCCTGTCATCCCTGTGAAAATGGATGGATGAATGGATTTCGAATAAGATTTAACAAGGGGCCTTCATCTGCCATGTCTCGTCAGCGTCAGGAGGCAGTAGCGGTCGATGCTGCGTCTACTTATCAGTTGTCTATGTGCTGCAAGCTCTGCCGGCCAGGACACGCCCCTGCCCAGCATCGCGGCCATGTGCCGGCAAGGCTGCAGGCGATCAGCAATCAACGCACTAGGTACTGATGAAGGCGAACTTTATAAAGACCAGCGGACCCGAAGATACTTTGGTAGAACATAATCATCTGTTTCTCGTAGTAGCTTACCGTCTCTTGCTCCCCTCCCGTGTACTCGATCTTTCTCTATGTCTTCCCAGTTCCCGAGTCTTATGTCGCTTGTATTCTCCGCAGTACTTCTCGTGTCTTCCGTGATCGAGCTGTTTGCCTCGACTTCCCTCTGGCCTTTGGACTGCCTCCCTTGATCCTTGACCCCTGCTTAGACACAGACCCATGTTGACGCCTCGCTATACCCCCCGACAACCTGCCTGTCTCTGGACCTTCTTCTGCCTAACCCTTTTGGACTTGTCCACTTCCTCACTCAACACTCACGGTAACAAACAATTAATTCCTCACTTAGTCACACACCATACACACTCTTGGATTTCATTATACTCCATTCCCTTGTTGTTAATTGATATTACTATTTGTTATTATATTATATTTATATATATATATATACAGTATATATATATATAAATACATATATATGTATATATATATATATATATATATATATATATATATATATATATTTATATATATATATATATATATATATATATATATATATATATATATATATATATATATATATATATATATATAATAACATATCATAGAGTTACTACACCCTCTTGTGGTCTGTGCCATCTACACTCCTGAACACATAACAGTATTAGTCGGATTAAAAACTATTGCAGTCAATTCGTATTTGTTTGTATTTATTACTATGCATGTACTTTTGCCTTGTTTTTGCACTTGTCACCTGTAGAAGCTTCAGGTGGATTTGTAAAGGGGAAAAAAAGGAGTATTGTCCACATTAAAACATTACATATGTGTTACATCAGAACTGATCTTGTTGTAAAAATTGTATAGATTTTTATTAGGAAATCGTCATCAAACAGTGTCCCTGCAAACCTAAAAGTGACAGACAGTATTAAAAAAGTTAATATTTACTTCCAAAGATCATATATACATCCGCATTTCATATTAAACACTGTTGTAAAGTGTCTAAATATTGAGCATATCGCCAGTCACACTCCAAGAGAACGCCATGATGCTTCAACTTTCACCTCCATGTGCAGAAGGCTCCTTCCTCACTTTGATTTTCAGTAGATGACTCTCACGTGACTCTGACCTCGCTGCCGTGGAGACTCCTGGCACTTTGCTACTGACTGTCAAAGCCTTTGACAATGGGAGGCATGTAGTGGTAGCCCGAGTTGACTGAAGCTCCCAAGCAGGCTGGATGAAGAAACATGTGATTAAACATAATGAAACTCAATGAAATACATAATGACGCACAACGTAACACATGCTGAAACATAATTAAAAATATGATGGAACAATAGGGCTCAGATGGTAGAGCGTCCGTCCAAAAACTTGAGGGTTCTTGGTACGAATGCAGTTTGCACCATCCTTGTGATGAAACACAATAAAACATGATGAAACAAATAATGAAAAACATTGAGAAATGTGATGAAAAATGTGATAAAACATAATGAAACACGTGACAAAATACATGACAACACAAATGAAAAACACTGAGAAGCGTGATGACAATGTGATAAAAACACATAATGAAACACAATAAAACGTGATGAAATACATGATTAAACACATGATAATACACCTGATGAGACATAAGGAAACACGTGATGAAACATGAAACAAGTGATGACACACAATGAAACATGATAAAACAAATGATGAAAAACATTGCGAAACGTGATGAAAAATGTGATAAAACATGTAATGAAACACAATGACACACATGATGTAATACATGACGAAACTCAATGAAACAAGTGATAAAACATGATGAAACGTGATGAAACAATGAAATATGATTAAACACATGATAAAATACGTGCCGAAACACACAATGAAACATGATGAAATACAATGAAACCCGTGACGAACATGTGACAAAACGTGAACACGAGAAGAAACAAAATTATATACATAATGGAAAAACGTCATGAAACATAAAGAAACACAGGATGAAACATATCATGAAACACATGATGATACAATAAAAAACATGATAAAATACGTGATGGAACTTGGATGAAACACATAAGAAAACAGGTGATGCAACACACGATGAAACACGTAATGAAAAATGTGATGAAATATGTGATAAAACATGATGAAACACGTGCTGAACACATGACGAAACACGAGATGAAACACATAATAAAACAAATATAGAGAAACGTGATGAAACACATGATGACACGTGATGCAACATGATAAAACGTGTGATGTAACATGATGAAACATGTGAAAACGTGATGAACACGTGATGAAACAAAATTAAAATATAACAAAAAACGAAATGAAACATGAGGACACATGGGAGGAAACATGATGAAACACAGAATGAAACATGATGAAACGCACGACGAAACATGTTGAAACACATGACGAAACACGTGTTGAAACACATGACGAATCACGTGTTGAAACATATGACAAATCACCTGTTGAAACATAATTAAAAAACAATGAAACACATGATGAGACACATGACGAAAAACAGGATGAAACAATGAAACACAATTAAACACGTGATGAAACACATCAACGTAGCGCTGTCAGTGTTAAAAATAGAATAGTAAAAAACGTATCCCTCACCGCAGACTGTGTTGGCCTGCACGTTGCCGTGGTGACAGGTGTGATGGTTAAACTGCTGGTCATTTTGCTCCCACTTGAGGGTTGGTGGGGGGAGCGCACGACTGTCCCCATAGGAATCACACGGTTGTCCAAGGGCCTCAGATGGATGTGAATTTTTTTGTCCTCTGTTGTCACAATGTTGTTGTAATTTCTGACCGACGCGGTGCCCGAGGTCATTCCACAACCTTCTGGTGAAGCATGTGCTTCTGTTAAGGGGCTTGTGCTGACTGTAATGATGGACACCGCTGGCTGGCGATCCTCAGAATTACTTTTGTTAGGACTTTTTGCTCTAGAAATTGTTGTTATAGTAACCGGTGACATGGCCCGATCAGGCATGTCGCAGGCTTTGGTTTCTGCCGTCACACCTGTAGCCTTTGGAAAGATGGTTATGCCAGGTTTCTGAAGGCCAAGAGCTGGGATGATGGTGGTACGGGAGAAGGAGTCCTCAGGTCGTGGCCTGGTGATCTCCAAGGTGGCGATACTGTTGGTAGGGTCAGGGGTTACCCGAATGTGAAGCGGCTGGCCTGACTTTTGGGATGTGGACACCACAGTAGAGGGAAATATTACCCTCTCGGGAGTGGTGCTCTTGACAGGGATGGCCTCTCTCTTCTTCATCCACGGTGTCCAGGACCTCCTGGCCTGAGCTTCTGCCAACGCTGGTGGGTAACGTTCTAGAACGCTGGGCTGTTTAAGACCCTGCTGCCTTAGATTGTTCATGAGGTGTTTCTCTTCCAGGACTGACTTTCGGATGAAGCCTGCCGCTGTGTCATCATCAACAGACTCACTGGCCAACACGTCAGTCTGCACAGCCGTGGACGTAAGTGCAGCGTCCACCATCCTCCTTCCATTCATTCCGGGCCTCAAGGCACGACCATATCTCCTGTTGGCTTCCAGTTCCTGGCTGAGGTTGGTCACTTCTTGACTAGTACTCTTTCTCCTTTCCTGCTCCTCCAGTAACCTTTGCTGAAGGATGGAATAATCTACCTGCAGCTGGGCAAGCTGATCTTCTTTGGTCATCAGCTCATGGATCTTCTCTTTCAAGGCCTGAATATCCACTTCTAAATCTCTACTCTTTGCCTCTTCCTTTTTGCAACGCATTCTTAGCTCGACCTCCGAACCCGTGACTGCTCCTTTGTCTACAGCTTTGCTCCTGACCATTTGACTTTTCATTTCTTCTACAAGTTTGGAGAGGGAGTTGGCTTTGTCCTGTTCAGACCTTAACTTTTTTTCCAGCAGGTCATATTCATCCTCGGTCTTCATTAAATCACCCTGTACATCCTCCAGTAGCATGAGGCGGCTTCTGAGGCTGCCAACTTCTAGTGTTAGCTCTTTTATTCTGTTATCATCATCCAATTGTTTATTTGTCCTTGCCCTCTCCGTCTCCTCCAGCTTGTCCATTGTTTTTTTCATCCCACACAACTTCCTGTTGAGCTGCCGACATCTCTCCTCCTCGCTTGTCAGTTTACTTGTTAATTTGTCTTTCTCCTCTGTCATACTTGTTACTTTGAGCTCCATCTCAGATTTGACTTTGAGAAGTTTTTTGCTCTCTTCAATCAGCTTCTCTGTGACCTCCATAACTTTACATTGCTCTGCTTTGTATTTTGTACTTAAATCTTTACTTTTCTGCTCTTCCTGTTTCAATTTGTTCGCCATATTTTTCCTTTCATCTGCCAAAATGACAGTGAAGGACTTGAGCTTCATGAGATCATCTTTAAGGATCATCTCTGCTTTCCCAAACTTTGCCTCCGCAGACTCCAGTTCTTTAAGTCGTTCCTTTATCCTCTCCAGCTCGTTGGCCAATTCTGTCACAACATGTTTCTCTTTCTCCAGGTTTGTGCGGAGAATGGAACAATCTGTCTGGCTCGTGCCAAAAGCACCTTCAAGTTTCTTTAAGTCAACCATTCTCTTGTGCAGCTTGTCCACTTCTAGCCTTAGCTCCTTGCTGACATTCACCTCATCCTGCAGCCTCTTTTGAAGCTCCCTGCACTGAGTCTCCATCTTGGTTATCTCTTCATCTTTACCTTCTATCTCCAGCACCTTCTTCTGGAGAGTTTCCAGCTCAGCCATAAGGGAGGAACTCCCACACTCACCTTTGCTGATCTTTTCTCTCAGCTCCTGCAACTCTTCCTCAGATTTCTGCAGAAGCTTGTTGCTTTCCTCCAGCTCTTCAATCTTGCCCTCAAGTCCAGCTAGCCTCAATCGCAGATGTCGACTTTGTGACTCTTGGTTGGAAAGTTTAGCGGCCATCTCCTCATGCTCCAGTTTAGATGTGGCCACTCTGTGCTCCAATTCGGCCTTAAGCTTGAGGACCTTCTGGCTGTCTTTGTTGGCAGCGTCAGTGACTGCTGCCAACCGCTGCTCTTTTTCTTTTGACTTCTGAGCAAGCTCTTGGACCTTCTGGCTCTGCAGGGCCAGCTGCTCCATGTGGAGCTGCCGCTCGTCCACCAACATGAGGGCGAATGACTTGAGCTTGACCAACTCCGCACTGATCATCTCCAGGCGCCTGCTGTGCTCTTTTTCCTTACGAGTTTGATAAGCCTTTTCCTGCTCTAGCAGGTTTTTGAGCCTGAAAACGTGTGCAATAAGAAGGTTTAGGATGAGGTACATTTCGGACCAATGCAATGTCTTTTCAGCGCTCACCTCCCTCTCTCCTGTTCCAACAGGTTGGTGAAGTCGTCACTTTTGTTGATGAAGTCGGCGTGCTTGCACTTTTCGCTGTCAAGCTCCATGACGGTGCGGCGATGCCATTTCTCGGCCAGCAGCAGCTGCTCCAACATGCGGCGGTACGTCTCTTTCTGTTTGTCCTCAAGACGCTGCAGCTGAGTACAGACATGGAAGTTTAACATTTCAGACCTCCCAACATCGCATTGCGTTCCTACTTGCAGTGACGTATACGCACTAAAAGATGGCCAATCAAATGTTTCCAGAATTTCTTCAAAGAGCAAACAAATAACAAACGTGCCATGTTTCATTTAGACAACAGCACATTCCTACCAGCCCCGATTGCAAATTAAAAATACCAAACATGCTATAAACAATGCTATGAACCAGGAAATGACCCTAGACTGGCCCACAAGTTTAGTTCTAAAACTTGAAAGAGACTTCAACATTTTTGCAGCAGACTCCTAAAAACACTACAGCGTTGTGATGTTAATGATCTTTGACTTGATTTTTTACAATGGGTCCTTTAATATGAAGATACAGGTGACGGAATTCCTGCTGGGCATTGCTGCCTGACGCACCTCCTCCAGTGCCTTTGACAGGTGTGCTGTGACACCCCACTGAACACCTCAGTGGGCATAAATGGGACATCAGCTGGGGACCACCATTCATTAACGTTTCGCTCCTTTAACCCCAGAACATCTCATGGTGGCGGAGCGATGGCAGGGATGTCTCTCTCCCACCCCCTGCTGATGCCCTCGGTGTTTGCACCCCAACTTTTATTGTTCCTCCTTAGCCACAGCCAGAAGCTGCCTTTGTCCGCCTCCTCCGCCAGCTCTTTCATGGCTTTCCGATGCCCCGCTCCTGTGCATCCAATGTCTCGGAGAAGGCGGGCAGTTGAGGAACCAACGAAGCCCCTACACCCCACTTCCACAGGCCAGATGATGGCTTTCCAGCCAGCCTCCCTGCACTCTGCTGCCAGGTCAGAGTACTTGGCTCGCTTCCGCTCATAAGCAGCCTCCAACCCTCCCTCCCATGGGACAGTGAGCTCGACCAGAAGAACCATCTTGCAAGCCTCTGACCAGAAGACCAGGTCTGGCCGTAGCGATGTTTCGACGATCTCCCTGGGGAACTGGAGCTGCTTCCCCAGGTCAACCCTCATGCTCCACTCATTTCCTGGTGAGAGAAGTCTCGCTGTAGATCTCTGGTGGGGGGTTTGGCAACCTCTCCAGCCCTTGCGAACTGGATCCGATGTTTGGTTGGAACGGAAGGTCTGCTATTCGCCTCCTTTCTGCAGGTCTCTGACACCTCTGCCAGCTTCCTCAAGACATGGTCGTGTCGCCATCTATAGTGGCCTTGCGATAACGCTGTCATGCAGCCTGACAGGATGTGCTGGAGGTTTGCATTGATGGTGTTGCAGAGGGGACAGGTCTCCTAGGCACCAAACCATTGGTGGAGGTTTCGGGGACAAGGCAAGGTGTCGTAAGTTGCTCTGATCAGGAAGCTGAGCCTGGCTTGGGGGATCTTCCACAGGTCAGACCAGGACATCGACCTGTCTGTGAGACCTTCCCACGATGTCCAATGACCTTGCTGGCCCTGGGACACTGCTTTGATGTTTAGGCGTTCCTGCTCAGTTCTTGCCACTTCTGCCACCACCATGGCGCGCCGGTCTTTTTTGGAAGCTTTTGACCAGAACAAGGGAGCTTTGCCACTACCAAGGCTTGCTCTGCCTTCCTGAACTCTGCCGACCACTTCACGGTGCTTCAGCCTGCAGATTGCCGTGTCGACCTCTACTTGGGCTTTCCACTTTCTCCCTATTCTTATCTGGGTGCCCGCTGCTCTCACCAGCTGGTCAGTGGATTCCCTCAGCTCCAGCACCAGCCGAGCCTTCTCTTGCTTGTATCCCAGGCTGATGGATCGCAGTGGTAGTTGAAGCGAGTTCCTACCAAAGAAGCCTACGTCTGAGAGGCACCTTGGTAGTCCCAGCCACTTTCTGATGAACGAGTTTGCCAGTCCATCCATCTTGCTTACCACTGAGGAGGGGATTTCGCTCATCTTCAGTGGCCACATCACCTTTGGGTACAGAATGAACTGGTAACACCATACTTTGTACTTCCTAGGGAGTTGGCTTTGGTTGATCTTGGCCGGGCCATCTGCAAGCTGCTTCCTCACCGTCTCCTCCATCTGCCTGTCAGAGAGCTCTGCTGTGTAGGTGCGACCCAGGCTACGAAGAGGTTGATCTGCCAGCAATGGGATGTTCTCACCGCCTGCGACAAAGACTGTGTTGTCACTTCTGACTCCTTTCCTGATCGACAGACTACGTGATTTGGAGGGTTTGATCTTCATCCTCGCCCACCCCTCAAGCTCGTCGATCCTCTTCAGCAGTCTTGTTGTACAGGCTGCTGTCTGAAGTATGGTGGTGATATCATCCATGTAGCCTCTCACTGATGGTAGCCTCTTTCCGGAAGGCAGTTTCACTCCTCCGACCATCTTCCTAGACCCTATGAGGATGATCTCGAAGGCTGCAACGAACAGGATGGGCGAGATTGAACATCCCATGGCGATGCCTACTTCCAGCTGTTGCCAGCCTGTTGTGAAGTCCTGATGAGTGCAGCACAACTGGAGGTCTCCAAAGTACTTGGCTACCAGGGCTCTGATGGAGACTGGTACATGGAAGAAGTCCAGGGCAAACTCGATGAGTTAAACACAGCAGAGTGCTCCTGTTGAATACAACGGGCTATTTATTTTAGAATTTTGTAACTATGGCAGACAAAAGTTAAGTGTCCACTGCAGACAAAACTGGTCCTCAGGAATATACAAAATAAAAAATGACTACTGAGAGAAAGACCTTTCTGGAAAACGAATTTAGCTCAATATCTTTACTATAAAATGTACCAAAGTACCACCTTGCATTCTTTCATTTTCAGTATGCAACCCTCAGTGGAAAAACTTTGGTCACCACTGCTATACATGCTCCATATACAAGCATGCTACGCTAAGTTTTTCTTATCAGGAGTTTGTTTCTTCATGGAAAACACAACAATCACCTCGGCCATCGGCTTCTCGTACACGTCATCCATACAGCCGCCATCGTGGGTTACGAAGCCGTCCCGCTGCAGGGCCTGCAGTGCCTTGGCAGGAATGGCTGATCCATAATGACATTCCAACTTCTCCACTCGGTTTTTCTCCGACCTCAGCAGGATGATGATGTCCTCTCGGGCCTGTTCACATGCATAAAACCTCTTACATGTCCAGAGAGCGTTAACGCCTATTAACTTTGGCCACCAGAGGAAGCTGTTTCCTCTATTCTAGTTTACTTTCTCACTGGCAGTAAAGAACATGTGTAAATTACTGCATATAATGTTAGCAAAGGGTGAAGAAGGCCCACCTGAACTTCCCCCTCCATGATTCCCAGCAGCTGGACCAAATCATTCTTAGACAAATTCAATTTTGACATCTTTTGGTGCTTCTCCTCTTGCTGGACTTTGGCCTTTCTCTTTGAAGGCTGTGCTGTACTTTCCTCTTCCAGTTCCTTGAAGCCTTTACATTTTGCCTTCACATGTCCCTCCTCTTGCTGGACTTTGGCCTTTCTCTTTGAAGGCTGTGCTGTACTTTCCTCTTCCAGTTCCTTGAAGCCTTTACATTTTGCCTTCACATGTCCCTCATCTTGCTTGTCCATGTTGCACTTCCTGGCTCGCATGTTGGCCTGGCGTAGGGGACAAAGACGGCGTCAAACCATCGTGAAATAAATGAAGTGTTGTGTCAACAACAGAAGACTTGTGGAACGCCTTCAGTCCTTTTCTTGACTGAACATGAGTCATGATCTACTTCCAGATGACAGAGATGACATCAAGTCCAGCGGGGGGGGTCAGCTGATGTCCCGGATGAAAGCAGCTGATGACTCAGCCTAAGAGAATCCTGGCAGTGTCAATGTTGCTGCTGACTGTTATTAATAGGTGTTCAGGGGCGCAATGGTCACATATGCGGGGGCACAGTGGGAGGTGGGAAAGAAAAAACACAACATTCCTACAACTATTTGAGGAACATTTGAGTGTTTTACTATGAAATGATGCCTTCTGCATGAGGAGATTGTGAGTAGAACTGTATTTGGTGAAGGTAAGCAACAGCTTGTGGCTTGATTCCTGAAAACTCTGCAAAAACCCCAATAGCAACAGCTATGATTGACAAGGTGACATTTCAACGGGATGTCCTATCATCTGAAGACAAGTTAAGTCAAGCCTTCACACAGAGGAATCTCATGTTAGCATATTTAGCTTGTTAACCAACGTGCACGGGACAGAACTTCTGTTTTTGTCATCATTGAAACTGGTGTCCATACCGAGTTACAGCCTCATCATTATCACCATCCTCATCACAATCTTTAAGTGTTTTCAAAAGTTCATTTGTCACAGTCTGCATCCCAACAAAATCAACGGGTCAGTTGATTTTAAGTAAGCACACCATTTCTGTTGGCATAGCTAGGCTCCAAGCTCCACATTTTCGGCGTCAATTCACACCGATCCAGACTCTCTCCGCTTCCGTCTGCTCCAAGGTTTTACCCTCTCTTCGTGCTCTCTAAGCTTGTAGAAACAGTAGTTCATCCTCCGTATATTCAGCTCCAAAAATATAAGATAGAGAATCCTCAATTGTCCAAAAACAGTTATCTTTGTCATCTATTATGAAGTCTGCCAAGATTAGAACATTCACGCCTTTGTTGCCGTAAGTAGAACAAACATTTGTTGCTGGAAGTAGGAAGTGTGTTGCTATGGTCATTGAAAAAAATGCGCCCAGGAAATAAGTGTATGGTAATGCTTAAAATACGGTAAATATTGTACATATGACATATTGTTATGAATGTGTCTGTATTGCATTATATATATATATATATATATATACTTGTAGTGTGTATACAAAACGTTGATGGAGGGTTTTGAATTGGTTTTAGAGGGCTTTGAAGGCTATCTATATTGATAACTCCAATAAGCCATATTTTGCAAGCGTTTTTTTAATCTTTAAAATTACCCCCCAAAAAATACGTGTGTTCTCCATCCATCCATTTTCTACCGCTTATTCCCTTCGGGGTCCCGGGGGTCGCGGAGCCTATCTCAGCTACGATCGGGCGGAAGGCGAGGTACACCCTAGACAAGTCGCCACCTCATCGCAGAATGTGTGTTCTTGTCTCTCATAATTGTTGTAAATGATAGGCAACATTTTTGAAATTTTTTCTACCAATCGGCCGAACTCAATCAGCCATTAAAGCTAATGCCATGTTGCTCCGCCCTGAGTCACCAGATCAAGAGGCCGACAAATGGAGCTGAGGAAAGGAAATGGCAGACAGAAAACAGGAACTGACCAAAGAAAGAGTTTGTTAGGATCCAGGCCATCAGTGTCATGATCCGCTACTTGGATCATGTCATGTTCTGGTTTAGTTCTGTTTTTGTATCACATCCGGTTAGTTTGTCTTCCTTAGTTCCTGGTGGCACTTCCTGTTTGTTCCGTTCCCTTAGCAACGCATTTGTGTCACCTGCCTTCTGTTTGTCACGCGCACCTGCTTTTTGATTATTCCCTGTATTCAAGCCTGCCCTTTTTGTTCCTTCGGTCTCGCAGTGTAATTTGCTCTTGATGCAAAAGGTGACGTCGCGATCCCGCATTGTGGTAAATACCATTTT
The DNA here is from genome assembly GCF_033978795.1 of Nerophis ophidion. Classification (NCBI taxonomy): domain Eukaryota; kingdom Metazoa; phylum Chordata; class Actinopteri; order Syngnathiformes; family Syngnathidae; genus Nerophis; species Nerophis ophidion. The sequence continues at coordinate 51,021,464 of NC_084615.1, forward strand.
GAACTGGATTAGCTTCCACGCTTTTTGTTTGTCTATTTCCCTAGCTCACATGCTAGCGTATTTTGTTCCTTCTAGCTCACATGCTAGTTCTGTTGGGTTTGTCAATAGTGCCTTTGTGCAAGTTTTTTGTTCTTAGTTTTTTCTTTAGCATAAATAAATCATTTCTTACCTTTACGCTGTGTCTTATCCGACTGCATCATTGAGAGAATGCAACCGCTTCACCACGATGCCAGCTAAACATCACAGTTACACCATTATTGCTCGCATGTCCATTCAAAGGACAACATAAAGACATAGTTGGCTATGTCAATTGCTAAGGAATTAAACATTTAAATCTTATTGGCTATCAGGTTTGATCCTTCAGCAAGTTTTATATGAGCTGTGAACATCATTAAGGTTTTTCTGCGGTCATGGCAACGATCTCGATGGCGCCAAACACCTCAACTACCCTGAAACTCCAAACTCAGCCCCGCATCCTGATGACTGAGCCGAATTAGCAGCGTGATCTCATGCTCTCATTTCATTGGTCGGCATTCAGCTGTTGCTCACAACTCAACTTGTAGTTCCACTGGAAACCGCAGGCTAACTTGTCTTTTCGGTGGACCACAGTGACTACACAAACATGTATATGCATATCCACCCACGCACACACACACACACACACACACACACACACACACACACACACACACACACACACACACACACACACACACGCACACGCACGCACACACACACAGTGCAAAAGTCGCCTCTTGCAAAAGTAGTAAGAAAACAAGATATTACAATAAAAGTCTATCTTAAATCCATGCTGCAGATTCATGTTGGGCTTGTCATATAAAGGTAAGAATAAGTTAATCCTCATTCAGACAAGCCCTGGTGTGATCATGAGTATAATGCAGTGGTTCTTAACCTTGTTGGAGGTACCGAACCCCACCAGTTTCATATGCGCATTCACTGAACCCTTCTTTAGTGAAAAAATGTTTTGTTTTTTTTTCAAATTCAAGACAAAGTTATGTTTTTTTTACGGGTGCACATAATGAACCGTGCATGAACATCACCTTGTTCAAAGAACAAAACAAATACAGTGCATGAACTCACAACAAATGACACACTTGCAAATCAGTGTGACTTCTGCTGTTGCCATATCCATAATACGCCGATAGGGAGAGGTTTTTATTTACACAATGAGTCGGGTGTGTCTTGACCTCCGCAGCGGAGGCTCCACCAAACTCCTGAGGCCGACATACCGAACCCCTAGGGTTCAATCGAACCCAGGTTAAGAACCACTGGTATAATGTCTTGCATGTGTTTATTTTCAGTACAGTACAGACTTTCAGGCTTACAATTGTTACTTACAACTGTGCACATTGTTGAATGGTAGCATCTTAACCGCTGGACACGATCAAATGAGCCATTTGGGCCCGTTTCTATCAAATAAAACCCATTTCCAGCTACAAAACCTATTCGACCCCTATGTTGAAGAAAAGGCTACATTCACAGTTTCCTTTAAAGTTTTGTCACGTTAGGTTGCTGTCTTGTCATATCCCCCACCCACTCTGTTAGTTTGCACGTTATTTTGTCACTGGTTTATTTTTTAGTTTCTCCCAAAAGTTTCCCGGAGTAACGACCCACCCTTGTCGCCACTTGACAATTAATCAAAATCCAACTTTGTTTTGTGATCTGTTGTGTTGTCACCAGCGTTTGTCAAATTACTTAAAAAAAAATAAGTTAATTATAGTTCATACAGGTATTGAATGTGCTTTGGTGGTTGTATCGCTCCTTGTCCAGAAGAAGAATATTGTGGGATTACATGATTATTGCTTTATTGGATTGTTGTTAATTACTCCCCCGTAGTATAGTTAAAGTTGTGTGCGTGGGTAACGCCGTTATCATAAAACCGCATTATGTCTAACGTTGGTTGTCACACATCTCATTTTTTCATGATTCTCCGTTACTATGTATTTCCGTGCATCTGTACTTTTGCTCTATTCTATCTACAAATTGTTTATTCTGCTGCGTTAAGGCGAGCTTTGTTGTCTCCCTCCAAATCCTCATGTGTCGCGTTACGTACACCGAAAAAAAGGTCTAACCTTGAATAGCAGCAACGCAGGAAAGGCTGTAATTGGTTGGCTTTTAGTACTTGTCTTGATTGATTGATTGATTGATTGAAACTTTTATTAGGAGATTGCACAGTACAGTACATATTCCGTACAATTGACCACAAAATGGTAACACTCGAATAAGTTTTTCAACTTTTTTAAGTCGGGGTCCACGTTAATCAATCAATACTTGTGGTAATGTGATTCAGTCATGAGGCAAATGTCTTCTTTGTTTGCAATTAAAGTATTGTAACACATCACCAGTTGTTGTCACCATTGTTTTATGAACATAAAGAAGGCTAACAAGCTAAATCGTGAGGAATTAAGTGTAATGGTTTTCTCACCAGAAAACACAGCTCCTAGAATTGAATGGCTGATGCAGCACTTTAAAAGACCCATGACGGTGCCGGGACTGAATCGCATCAAGGGAAAGTGTAGTGACTACAGTACATAATATAATATATTATAAAAGAGCCACATGTTGCAGACCCCTGTTCATGATGACAGCATCTTAACTGTTGGTCGCGCTAATAGCATCCTAACTGCTATTCACAATGATATAGTTTTAACTGCTGGTCTTTCCGGATGCCTGGCCTAATGGGCGCCGCTGGGTCTAGTCCCCGTGTGCGGTCTATCGTGGCGCCTTGGTGTGTCATGGGGCATGCTGTGGTGTTTCGCAGCGGCCAGCTGCTTGGGTAGTGACGATGTTTCTCTGCTTTTCTGTGATCTTCTCTCTTTTTTTTTCTTCCTTCAGGAAGTCGCGGTCGCTGGATGGTCCATCTCCATTGTTGGCGTCTGTGCAGGGGTGGGACAGGTGGTTCTTGTGGCCCCCTGCCTGAAAGTCCTGTTGTGGTCGACTTGAGTGGGGTGGGTAGCCTGCTCTCCTGGGAGTGGTTGCGGTCGTGGGGGTCTGGTTGCTTGTGGGGCGAGGCGGTCTTCTTGTCCAGCTGCAGGAAGTAACGTCTTTCTGCCCGTGTGGTGTGTGGTCTCCTGCTTGTCACTTGCCTTGTCCTCTGCCGGGCGCGTCTGTCTATGGTCTGCCCGGTTCTGGGGTTACTGTCCCTGTCGCTGGCTGCATAACGCCGGTGGTCCTTTGTTCCCTGGGTACCACAGCTGTTGTTTTGGGTTGGACTTTCTATGTGGCTGGGGCTATAGTTTGGCTCCCGCACATACTGGGAGACAAAATATATTGTACATGCCAACAAGCATACATACATACACGATTATTCATACATACGTACGTACATTCATTCATTCATACATACATACACAGAGAGAGGAAAAAAACTGCGAATTCAGGCCCAAAAAATATGGAGAAAATATAATGACCTGCACTCATGTCACATGACAACAGGAAACCCACAATAATATGTGTCCTTGGCCTAATTTAGACAAATGTATATGTTTGGAGAAAACTATGCCCAAAACCTTAATTTTTTGTTGTTTACTCTGTTAACCAAAATCATAACTGCTCTCTTCATCTAAGACGTGAAACATAAATTTGGAACACACATTAAGGGGAGTTGAGTTCATGAAAAGTTTTACTGCACATAACCATTACCAACTGTTCCCAAACAACACAAAAGTCTTTTTTTTTTTTTGTCAAGATATAGATAGATGCTGGTTTTTTTACTGTAGGTAGAGAAAATGAATAACATTACAAGGGTGGGGCAAAGAAAAGGCAAACTAAATAAATATATACAATGGAGTGTGAGGACCCCGAGAGGTAGTTGTAGGGTGTCCCTAGCTAAATGACAGATAGTTAATAGTAATGGACCCTTATTGTGTCCATTGGTACACTCTCAGTTACATTAACATTGATATTATACATGTGGGCCCATAGATATGTCATTAGACATATCCATGGGCCTACTTTTGCTGTGCAGCTTGCAGTGTAGCTTGCGACAATTCTCCGAGAGTAACTTGTAGCTTAGATTACTACATGTTCCAAGTAGCTTGCCCATCACTGGTATTTGGTTGCAAATAATCACTTCCCATTTGTGTCTTCGTTCTTGGTTGTGGGGAAAGCGTTGTAAAAGTTTTCCACAATTCTTGCAAGCGGAGCAGCCCCATGCAGAACAACAGGGCATTTTTACATGGGGAAAAACTAACGAGGAAGCGCCGCAAACACATTGCATCAGCTGTTGGTACCAGTCACGGCGCCCTGTAGTCGCTTGAGGGCCTTCTGACCAATCATTGAGGAGATTGCCTGCAACCGGGTTGGCCATATACATACCTCTGCTCTGAGCAAACAAGCAGGATGTGGTTTCTCCAGAGGCAGGACAAAAGTCTTCATTAACTCCCCCCAAACCCACCCACTTCCACCAGCAGAACCTCCTGGAACACTGGTTCTCAAACTTTTGCCACCAAGTTCCACCTCAGAAAACACTTGGCTCTCCACGTACCACCATAATAACCAACACTAAACTACAGTAGCGTAGTAGGCCTAAATATTCATTAAAACAAGGCAGAAGTTTATCAAATATTTTTTCGCAATTACACACAGTTTGAACAATAACTATGTGTTTGATTATTCAATTAAGTGATTTGGCGTACCACTCTATGGAGCCCGCGTATCGTACCACAATCTGATAATCACTGTCCTGGAGCATTGAAGTTATCTGACTGCTGATTGAAAGCTTGAAATGACAGATTTTTTTACCCCCACCCCTACTTGTTCAGTGCATGCTAAGTAACTATTGTAGAACATGAGAATTGTATTAAAGTTTGTTTATTAATCTTTTGAACAATGACGACATTGATTATTACTGTAGTAACAAGCATGTGAAGGATGAGGATGACGCTAAGGTGACAATAAGGGTGCCATTTTGTTAGGACTTAAGATCTCGATCCAGTAGCCATCAGGATCTTGAATGAAGGCCAACCCCTTCCTCTTCCCTATGAAGAGATGCATCATGTCCACTTGCATGTCTGTTTTTTCTCCACAAGAACAAGTCCTCACCTGAGTCCGGTTTCTTGATGAAGCTCGCTCCTTGGGATTGAAAGTACTGACAAGCAGTGGCAACATCAGGCACGGCGATCCCAATGTGACCTTTAGGAAACAACACATCATATGATAACAGTATCATTTGACAGGAAGTTGCATTCTGTGCAGCAGCTGCAGTTCTCACCAAAGCCAAGTGGGTCGCTGTTGCCGTTGTGATAAGACAAGCTTGCATCCTTCTCTGACCCCCAGTTACTGACACACACACACACAGACACACACACACAGTTATGGTAATGATATTTCCGCCACAAGATTATTGTTTTTTTTTATGATACTTCCTGCGACCACAAAAAAAAGGTGGCCGCATTGAGACAGAAAAATAAAATATTTCTTTGAAATCATCATTTTTTTCATAACCACATGAATGCCATGTTTAACTACTCATATGATATATCTGATGTACTTTCTACGGCTGGGTGTAACCGTTTAAATATCGATAAAATGTGAAATTAATCTGTGTTTATATGTTTATATATGATTCGTGGTATAAAGCTTTGTGATTGATCACATGAGTTAACTTTGACAGCCCTAATTTTAATATTTATGTTGTTGCTTTTTTGTTATTTAATAATACAGACTTTTCCCTCAAGCAATGTGTAGTAGAATGTACTAAGGTATTTTTTGTAATCTATAATTTATTACATTGTTTTGATTGTTTCATTTACTTCTAAAAATGTTTTTGTATGAAATACTTTCCTGTGGTCTGATAGTAACAATCAACGAACATAAGTCAAAACGTATTGGTATCAGTATCTACGATATTATCCCTAACTTTAATTCGTATCGAACTGATACCACGATTCCAAGTGCAGCCCAACTCAATTTTTTTTCTGGAACATTTTAGTCACTTAACCCAAAGAAATATTGGCGAAAAACTGTTTTACTGTGTCAACTCCAAGGTGGCTCGGCGGGAAAACGTCCAGGCTGTCCTGTCTCGGATGTCCTCTGGAATGTCAGCTTTGTTCTCATAGCCCAGGAAGTAGAGGCTGAAGTGCATGGAGGGGAAGTCGATCTTCTGCAGCAACCTGTCGCTCACACACACACACCCACACACGCACACACACTTTGGCGCTGGGTGCGTGTGTGTGGGTCTTAAAATGTTGGGACTCACGTGAGGCCTAGGACGCGGGTGTAGAAGTCCAGGGAGCGAGCAGGATCTTTGACCCTCAGCATGGTTTGTTGCACCATGTAGTCCTGCACGCAGAAGGTGACGTGATATTAGCAGGGCAGCAAAGAGTCGACCCTTAAGCCTAAAAGCAGTTTTAAGTGAGACCTTAGTGGCGGGGTCTCCATCCTTGCAGGCTTCAGTCACGAGTTGTTCCGACAATCCGACGTCCATAACTCTTGTCTGAATCCCTGCCGTGCTGCGTTCCAGTGCAACTGGGAAATCTGCCTTGGTAAATTGCAACTTGTTTTGCAAGCAGCATGATGATGATCCTTGCCAAGAAGGAAAGAAAACAGTAGTGTGCTTGACAATAACCAGTGCACCTGAAGGCATCACAAAAGGTGTGGAAGTGAAAGAATGCAACCTGTCTGAACACGCCAATAGCGCCTGTCTGTGGCGCCGCCTGCAGATCACAAGAAGTAGACCAGCACTACAGCAAATAATCTTTATTTTATATATATCAAACAAAGATGGCCGCCGTGAGCAACGTGAGCTGAGACCGTCTCTACACAAGTCCCAGCATGTAATGTTATAAGTAACATAAACGCGTCAGTGACACAAGGTTTTGAAGTCGTTTTCGCTATTTATATCCACCTCTCTGCAATTGGTGAGATATATGTCAGGGTCAAATACCATGAGACATTATAAAGACACAGAAACAGAGAATAGAAGAAAAAACAGTGATTGCTTTTCTCGTACGAGGAGAGTAACTGGAGCAGTTGTCAGTTACAGGCTCCTAATTTACTCTGAAAACTTTCTCCACTCTCCTCGCCTTTTAATTCATTGGGAAAGCCCTCCAGTACAAACACACACACAGCTGCACTAAAGGAGGGGGGTATCTGCAGCTGTGTTGGAAACCCAACACCTGTGGTGAGAACTTAACACATGCAAATACAGAGTACAAAAGATATAGCAACTTCCTGCATTGCTCTGGGCCATCTGCCAATTCCTCTTTGAAGAGGGTAGGTCAACCTAATTTCATCTAACGCCAAGTTTCATTTCAGCTTGTCTACACAATGCTCAAACAATCATCCATCCATTTTCTACCGCTTATTCCCTTTTGGGGTTGCGGGGGGCGCTGGCGCCTATCTCAGCTACAATCGGGCGGAAGGCGGGGTACACCCTGGACAAGTCGCCATCTCATCGCAGGGCCAACACAGATAGACAGACAACATTCACACTCACAGTCACACACTAGGGCCAATTTAGTGTTGCCAATCAACCTATCCCCAGGTGCATTCACGGGGAGAACATGCAAACTCCACACAGAAAGATCCTGAGCCTGGGATTGAACCCAAGACTGCAGGACTTTCGTATTGTGAGGCAGATGCACTAACCCCTCTGCCACCGTGAAGCCCGAACAATCATATTTGAATAAAATGAGATAACGGATTTACAATTAATCCAACAATATATATTATTAACGAGGGTGATTTGGCTGAAAATTGTTCCCCTGCAACCATGCCACAGCGCGGATCAAAGGAATCTAAACGTGCCCGTGATCAATTGTCCTCTAGTGAATTGGCCGAAAATGCAACATTTACTCCAGACGATCGAAAAATGTTGCAAGCTACGGTTGAAAAACTTGGGGAACTGGACATTTTGGATGAACTTAAAACTGAAGTTTCAGAGCTGAAAAAAATCAGTCGAGCACAATCACGCTGAAATGGTGGAGATAAAAAAGGAACAGACAACACCAAAAGTTGAGTTAACCATACTTGCCAACCTTCCCGGATTTTCCGGGAGACTCCCGAAATTCAGCACCTCTCCCGAAAACCTCCCAGGAAAAATGTTCTTCCGAGATTCAGGCGGAGCTGGAGGCCACGCCCCCTCCAGCTACATGGGGGCCTGAGTGAAGACAGCCTGTTTTCACGTCCACTTTCCCACATTATAAACAGTGTGTCCCCTGCGGGCGGGGTGTGTGCAGGGGCCGGCCATGAAGCAGCCAACAGGTGAGGATACCTCAGCTGGAACGAGTTATCTAATCACCTGTTCCCTTTATTAACAGCGCTGGAGACCATGAGTGGGGGAGACGAGCAAGAGATACACGAGCAAGAGAAGCGACAGCTGAAAAGGTGGAGAGACTGACGTACATTGATTGTTGTAAAGAAAATAAATATGGTGTCAAACCTGCATCCTGAGCCGTGTGGTACTGTTGGTAGAAGAAGCCCGGGAGAGACGCAGGAAACCTCAAAAACTGGCGCCCAACTCAAGCGAACCACCACGATGTCCACCACAACACCCCTGGAGGCGCTCGGCAAGTGCTGGCCGAGGTATCGGCAACAAGACGGCAAAAGACGCAGCTAATCCAGCAGCTGATGGACAGATCCATGGTAGGAGGGGGAGCAACAGCAACCATGCAGCGAATGGGGGAGGCAGAAGACCCCCACACATTCTTGGACATTTTTGAGGCCAGAGGGCGTTAAGAACAGTGCCATTGTGGCACCCCCTGAGTATTGTTGATTGGGTAAAAATCGTCAGGGATTACCAGAAAATGGATACCCTAATATTAAGGGGACTCCCGTGAAAATTGGGAAGTATGATGCTGTCAAGTTCCGTTCATATTAAACTTGCGGCTTGCACATACATTAAATTGTCATATCAAAGCGCGGGCCGCAAAATAACGTCTCGTGGGCCGCAATTGGCCCGCGGGCCGCATGTTTGAGACCCCTGATCTACATCATCTTCATTGTATACATTGTCCCAAGTTTGTTTCTTCAGATCCTCTTTGAAGGAAATTGTTCCTTCCTCTGTGCATAGTCTTAAATTAAAGGCAGACTTTTTGAAAATCCGCTGCAGGAGTATGTGGGACAACTTGCTAATCATGGGAATTAGCGAAGATGGAGGAGAAAATTACAGCATTGCGAGAACCTTGTCACAGCCTTTCTGAAGGAGCAACTCCGCATCCCGGAGGAAGAAGTCAAAATGATCCAGATGGAACAAGCACACAGGATTGGCAGACGCAAGGAGGATGCTAAACCGAGACCTATGGTTGTGAAGTTTACTATTTCCAAATGTAAAGACGAAGTTCTTGCTCTCTCCAGAAGACTAAAAGGTACTAAATTCTTCATGACCAGCCAATACCCAATTGAGGTGGTGGAGAAACGACGTAAGTTAATCCCAATTATGAAGTCCTTTATGCAGAAAGGACAACAAGCTCGCCTTGTTGTGGATAAACTATACGTCAACGGTGAGCTGTACAGAAACATGTGAGGAACAATAACAATGTCGTGCAGTGATAACGTCATCGTGACATCGCCATGGTGACGACTTGACGGATGTGAATTGACATTTTGTTTTTGGGGCTTTTTAGTTTATTTTGGGACTGGACAATGTAGTTAGATGTTGGGAAACGGTCAGCGAATAATATATTTTGGGAGGTATGTGTTTGTTTGTCGTGTGTGCTGTGGTGTGAATGGTGTGTCTTTGGGTTTTTTTGGGGGATATTGTTTCCTCAGAAATAGCAGATGATACTGCAAATTTTAGTCACAAGATTTTCATGTCTATGAAACTTATGGTATTAAGAGAATCAATCAAATATATTATGAATTTGCTTAGGTCATATGGTTTATAGCAGGGGTCGGTAACCTTTTTGGCTGAGAGAGCCATACAAGACAAATATTTTTAATAGTATTTCCGTGAGAGCCATTTAATTATTTTTTTTTAACACTGAATACAACTCTATGCGTGCATTTTTATGAAAGACCAACATTTTTAGAGTATAATACGTCTCTTATTCTTTTTAATAACATTGTTATTTCTGAGGCTAACCAAAAATGTAAAAAAATACTTCTTGCCATTAATGAGACTTCTTGAACAGGTGCGGTAAAAACCGGATGGATGGATGGAAATGCATGAGAATGTTTTATATTTTGAACATTATTTTTGACACGGAATTATTCATTACTTACTGTGTTAAGCAATGTCAGCTAAGATTTATCTGAGAGCCAGGTGCAGTCATCAAAAGAGCCACATCTGGCTCTAGAGCCATAGGTTCCCTACCCCTGGTTTATAGGAACGATAATGAAGTTGGAATAACTAGTTATAACTGCAATGGCCTTGCAGACAACAGAAAAAGAAAACTTATATTTATGTGGCTGAAGGCAAAAAAACAAGATATTTTTTGTCTTCAAGAAACACATTCAACAAATTTAGATGAACAAAAATGGAGAAAAGAATGGGACGGTCGGATTTTCTTTTCACATGGTCACAGAAACTCAAAAGGTGTTATGATTTTGATTAAAAAAACATTTAATTTTCAATTTAACTCTATGGAAAAACTCACAAGGACGCTGGTTAATATTAAATATGATTATTCAGGGTCAAAAGATGTGCATTTTGAATCTGTATGGGCCAAATGTTGATGAACCTTCCTTTTTTGAAGAAATTAAGTGATATGTTGCAAGAACAAGGGGAAATATTACTGTGGGGGACTTTAATGTTGTTTTGGATAAAGTTCTGGACCAAAAAGGGAATTTTTCAATGGATTATCATCCTCAATCTTTACAAAAGATTCAAAATGTTATGGATGCATAATGATTTAATTGATATCTGGAGATTCAGAAATCCTAGGTTAGTACAATATACATGGAGAAGGCAAAACCAGGCGAGTCTTATTGACTATTTTTTGATATCGTTTTCATTGTTAAAAAAAAGGGACTGCAATATCAATCGATGATAAATTGTGTTCGGTTCATAATTGTATAGGATTAACTATTGCAATTGAAGATCATGCACGTGGGCCCAGATATTGGAAGTTTAATCAAATACTTCTACAGGATGATAAATTTATTGAAAAAACTAAGCTATTTATTACTGACTTTTTTTTTAAATAATGTAGGATCATCAAATCCCCAAATAGTTTGGGAAGCCTTCAAATGTTGTTTTAGGGGATATGCAATTGCGTACTCTTCATGGAAAAACAAACAACTTAAAATGGCATAACAGGAATTAAAAAAACAAATTGAGGATTTATAAAAAAAATATGGATAGTAATGATAATCCAACAAGTGAGCAACTAAATTCCTTTACAGCCAAACAAGAAGAGTTAGCAGACTTAGTTGAAAGTTATGACTGCAACAGAGCAATCTGGATGAAAAAAGGTGAGAAGTGTTCAAATATCTTCTTAAATATCCAAACGAAAAATCGTTCTAAAAAGAACATTTCCCCAAACTTATTAAAACAAATGGAAAGGTATTGGATACACACACCACATTGTTCAAAGAAATGGAAAATTACTTTAAAAATATTTTTTCTTATTACATTGGATCAAGATGCTATATAATAAAACTGTAGAATTATCAATAATGGATACATTTCTGGGACAATACCTCTATTAAGAGGTCCAAAACATGGGTGCCCTTTGTCTCCATACTTATTTATTATTGCTATGAAAATATTGGCGATTAAAGTTAGATTGAATAAAAATATTGAAGGGCTCAGTAATAATAATATTGAAAGTAAAATAACAATGTATGGAGACGATACAAGCTTTTTTATCAGCCCCTATCCTCATTGTTTGCGGAACCTTCTTAATCTTTTGGACATATTTTCACAGTAATCTGGGTTTAAACTTAATTATGATAAATGTAAAATTTTAAAGATCGGAAATCTAAAGGGAACGTCCTTCCGAATGGAATGCAAAGTGCCTTTCTTTGTGGACAGATGGACCAGTTATGTTGTTGTACCAGATAATCTGAAATATCTATGCTCAGTAAATTATGATAATCGACTAAGAAAGCTAAAATTATGCAGTTATGGAAAGGGAAATCCTCAACCTTGTATGGTAAAATATCTATTGTCAACTCATTAATTATTCCTCATTTTATTTATTTGTATTTGCCATTACCAGCTCCATCACAAAACTTTTTTAAGATTTATGAACGGAGGATCCTTGATTTGGTCTGGGACAGCAAACCAGAAAAGATTAAAAGAAAGGTTTTGTACAATGAATTTGAATATGGGGGCTTGAAACTTCTCAACCTCGAAGCTATGTGTCTCTCTTTAAAAGCATCAATTGTTCCAAAGATGTATTTAAACACTGAGTGGTACACAAGTGTCCTGTTGGATAGAAAACATGTACTGTATCAAAATTAATTGTATCCATTTTTACAAGTGATTCCCTCCCATTTTTCTTATGTAGAGAGTCTGCTGGGAAACATGGAGGGGTTCATAAATAAAACAATCCACTCATGGTGGTGTTTTCAATTTAATGTGCTAAAAAAAAGAGACGATATTTTGCAGCAGATCATATGGATGAACTCTAGTATTGTAATAGATGGAAAGCCTTACTTTTGGAAAAACATGTTTGAAAGAGGAATATTTTTGTCAATGATATTTTCAATGAGAATGGTAAAATTATGAAGTATGATGAATTTAGAACTATGTATGGTGATGCTTGTTCAAGCTTTTCTTTTAATCAACTAACTGGAGTATTGGAAAAGATGGAAACAAATAATTAATTATGGAGCTACTAAATTACTAGTTTGTAAACTTCTATTAAGAAATTCTAGTTGGCAAAAGGGAACTAAAATAAATAGAAAAATATAATTTTTTATTTAATAAAGAAATCTTTGAAGGCTGTCCCATACAACACACATGGAAAATGGGAGGACTTTTTTGACTGCACGTTGGCGTGGGATACCATATTCAAACTAATCTACAAAACTACTATGATGTGAAAAATCGTTATTTTCAAATTAAAATTATTTATAACTTCTTACCCACAGGGAAAATGTTAAAACTATGGAATATGACTGAGTCAGATGATTGCCGATTTTGTTGTCAGAAATCTGAATCCACCCTGCATTTGTTTTAATATTGTCATATTGTGTTTTCTTTTGCAAGAAATCTGCGTTCAAAGGACTCCGGCTTATTAGTGATTCCCAAAGCCCAAAAAAAGTCTTCGGGCTATAGAGCTTTTTCATTTCGGGCTCCAGTACTCTGGAATGACCTCCCGGTAACAGTTTGAGATGCCACCTCAGTAGAAGCATTTAAGTCTCACCTTAAAACTCATTTGTATACTCTAGCCTTTAAATAGACTCCCTTTTTAGACCAGTTGATCTGCCGTTTCTTTTCTTTTTCTTCTATGTCCCACTCTCCTTTGTGGAGGGGGTCCGGTCCGATCCGGTGGCCATGTACTGCTTGCCTGTGTATCGGCTGGGGACATCTCTGCGCTGCTGATCCGCCTCCGCTTGGGATGGTTTCCTGCTGGGTGTGAGTTTTCCTTGCCCTTATGTGGGCCTACCGAGGATGTCGTAGTGGTTTGTGCAGCCCTTTGAGACACTAGTGATTTAGGGCTATATAAGTAAACATTGATTGATTGATTTTGGGTGGAAGTTGAAAAAATGTGTTTAAGGATTGTTTTTTGTTTATGAAGCTTGATGTAGTTTCTGTTATTTTAGGAGAGTTCATTGGCATTCATGACTTAGTCAATTTTATTATAGTACTCGGTAAAAGGTTTATTTTTAAGGCCAAAAATAGATATTCACTTAATATTACTTTCTTTAAAACATTTATTGAGTATTTTTTTAACTTTAGAAAGATACATGATTGACAACGATAATAATGGGGGGTAGCGGGGGTGTAGCACAGAAGAGTCAGTGCTGCATGGGATTGTGGGTATTTGTTATGTTGTGTTACAGTGAGGATCTTCTCCTGAAATGTGTTTGTCATTCTTGTTTGGTGTGGGTTCACAGTGTGGCACATATTTGTAACAGTGTTAAAGTTGTTTGTACGGCCACCGTCAGTGTGACCTGTGTGGTTGTTGACCAAGTATGTCTTGCAGTCACTCTCATAAGTATGACAAAGCCAAGGCCATACACAATAAGTGCCCAAGTTGGCACACTAGTGATTTGGTGAATGAGCGAACACAGAGTGCGACAAAGCCCTGTCATGGTACAACAGTGATATATATTCGCCCGGGCAAATGTTGGGTCAATACTAAGAGAGTCACCAAAAGTCTTGCGGTAAAATCGGTAGGATCGGTAAGCATGTTGCTAGGGCGGGGTTGTCATTCATAGAAGGTAAACCCACTTTGTACCAAGTTCCTGCATCCAGTGGCCCCCCCGGGTAAAGTGAAAGAGAGACCCCTGATCCTAACAATTCAGAAAAAATCTGTAAAAAAAATTGTATTTTTCTGTGGAACTGCCAGCGTTGTCACTTCATTAAAGGTGGTTGATCATAATTATTTGGAAAAACTCTGTAGAATAAAGGTATTTTTCTGCAGAACTGTTTGCTTCGTCACTTTATTAAAGGTGGTTAATCTTAATAATTTAGTAAAAATCTGTCAAATTACGATTTTCCTCCGCAAAACGTTTCAGGAAAATGTCTGTAAATATAATGTTTTGGATCATTATTTGGTTTACAATGTTTTACTTTAATTTTATAGTGTTCGTTTGGCAGCCGTAGCTGCCAGTAAATGACCATTTTTTTACCGAATTTTTTTTTTTACAGTCTATCTTGTGTTAGTTTTTTTTAATAAAAAAAGTCTTTATTTTTTTGTCATTTAACAAAAGGCAACATTACTCAATTTAATGCATTATTAGCATCAATTGAGCTAAAAAGTCACAAGGTGTGCTCGTTAGTCATCTGCGAACGGCCTTGGCGCTCTCTAGCAAGTTAACCACCAGGCGACTCTTGAGTGACGCCATCTTGCTGCCGTAGTTGTCTTCCAGGACGGACTCCAGGAGGCGGCGGAGTGTGCTCAGACTCGGCAGCGGCCTGCAGTCAGGCACATTGAGCAGTGTGTGGAACAAGCTCAGCCACATCTCGCTGTGAGGGTTCCTGAGAGAGAAGAGCTCACGTTTATTCTCTGATGGCGAGCTAGCAAGCGCTTCACATGTGTAAGGCCAAGAAAATACCTTCGAAACATGGCGGTGGTTCTCCACACGCCGCCTTCATTCACCACCTTCATGTAGCTCCCAAACAGCATGCAGTGCACTGTCCCTGCTATCCCAAAGTAGTCCGTCTATAAACACGTACAAACGCTGTAAGTTGACGGGAACATTCTAGCAGTGAGTGAATAATTGACACATTCGAGATGTGGTCACCTGATAGTTCCAAGGTTTACTGCTGAACATCTCAGTGCACTGGAATCCGGATGTCAGACACTTGGCAGTGAAAGCAGTGCATTGTGGGAAACATTTCATGTCGATGCTTTGTCCCCAGTCGATCAGGACTAGACCGTGTTCATAGTCTTCACACTCGAACTTGTTGTTCTCCAAAAACCTTAACAAGAACCTCAATGTACTGTAATGTGTACAATTTCATGTTTTCACATTATTTGTATTTATAAAGTATTCACAGCACCTTACTTCTTCTACATTTTGTTATGTTACAGCCTTATTCAAAAATTGTATAAAGTCATTTTTGTTCACATAATGCAACAGACCATACTTAATAATGACAATTGGAAAAGTTTATTATTTCGCAAAGTTATTCAAATAAAAAAATATATAATGTATGTAAGTGTTCACAGCCTTTGCTCAATGTTTTGTTGCTTCACCTTTGGCAGCAATTATAGCCTCAAGTCATTTTTAAACGATTTCAAAAGCTTGGCACACCTATCTTTAGGCAGTTTCACCCATAACACTTTGCAACTCCTCTCAAGCTAAATTTAGATTGGATGGGAAGTGTTGATTTTCATCCAGGATGTCTCTGTACATTGCTGGATTCATCTTCGTCTAGTCAGGGAGGTGACCAAGAACCCGATTCTCTCTCCACCACTGGAGAGTGGAGAGAAGAGACCCTTCCAGAAGGACAACCATCTCTGCAGCAAACCACCAAACAGCCCTATATGGTCGAGCGGCCAAACAAACAAACACTTCCCATCATAGAGCTTGAGTGCCGCAAAGAGGAATGGGCGAAACTGCCCCAAAATAGTTGTGCCAAGCTTGTGGCATCATATTCAAAAGGACTTGAGGCTGTGCATCAACGAAGTGTTGAACTAAGGCTGTGAATACTTATGTACCGGTACATGTGGTTTAAAAAAAAAAAAAAAAAAAAAAATTTTTTTTTTTATAGATTTGTAAAAAAAATTAAAAATAAACCTTTTCACTTCGTCGTTATGGGGTATTGTCAATAGAATTTTGAGGGAAAAAATTTATGTACTCTTTTAGAATAAGACGAAAAGTGGAAAAAGTGCTGTGAAGACTTTCCAGATACATTGTATGTACATATATACTGTATATTAGTGCTGTCAAATTATATTTTTAATCAGATTAATCACACTTTCTCGATTTTAATTACTTCTTATTTTTTTACGACCCTAATATATATATGTATATATCTATACATAGTGTATGTTGTACGTAGTTTTAGTATGTACACGAGTTTCTGGCGTGTAATAGCATGTTCACGTACCGGTGTGCGAGCATGAAGTTGTCTGGCTTGATGTCAGCATGGATGATGGAGGCGGCGTGTAGTTCTTCCATCATTCGCAGGAGGCAGATAGTGAAATATATGACAAGAGGCTGAGGCATGACCTTGTCGGGAAGTTGCTTGTACAAGTTGACGGCGTTCTGAGGGATCACAGAGGAAGTGAAAAAGAAGATGCCACAACAAAGGCGTTGGTGATAAAACGTACCAGCAGTGTGCCGTAGGGATGCAGCTCACTCAGGAGGACACTGCCGTTGGTAAACAGGTGAGCAGAGTAAACACGGCTGTAAAGGTGGCGCACTTGTGGCGCCAAACGAACATCCAGCTGAGTATTAATATAAAATTCCCAGGGATTGGCTGGTTTCTGCACCTGTTGGCAGCAAAGATTAATGAGCACGTCCTAGCAAACACAACGCACGCCTCGCCTTCAATGGCATTTACCTTCAGGACCATCTTGGCGCAACTCTCGGGGTGGCTCGCCTGATAAACCGTAGCAAACGCTCCTTGGCCGAGGATGCGGTCCACTCGCAGGGATGAGTTTCCTGTCAGGGAGACCAATTAGCATCCATGCTAAATTAAGCTTTGTTTCAAAGTGCTCTTAAAGCAGAAATGCACTTTTTATATAATGTTGCCTATTATTCACAAACCTTATGTAAGACATGTGTTTTTATTTTTTATGCATTCTAAATATTAAACAAATGCGACCAAAAGTCTCCTTACAGCGGGGCCTATTGGAGTTACTCTATTCTTCCCTCAAAGACCTTAAAAAAACATCCACATAGCTCCACTGAGGTTTTATATACATGATGTAGTAACAAGCACATTTATAATAACATTTAATATTTAGATATTATGCTCATTTTAAGCATACCCGGCTCATTATTTCTGAAACACGCATAACGACGTTCGCTGTTTTTTTTTTTTATAAACATCACTGATTACTGCAGACTTCATGTGCACCAACAAACACAATAAAACATCACATACTGTGCAATGTCTGCTGTCATTAGGATGCCGACTGATAGAATTTTGTCATATTCCGGTTTCGATGAAGAATGACACATAATCCTCGGGTAGAAAAGCGTTTTTTTCGTGCCTTTCTCGCCATTTCCAGATCTGACTTGGCTGTGAAAGTGTACCAATCTCATCCATCTACTATCAAGGTGGGAGGCATAATTTATGATCCAGAATAAATTTTCACGAGCACAATGGCGAGGAAACAGCTCCCCAGTAGATATATAGGCAACATTACCACAACCGCGTGATCACATCGCCGCTATAAATAGTTTGTGTGTGTTAGTGCTTATAATAACAATATCTCTAATACTTGGTTAATATTCAAGTAATAAAAAGTAAATGGAGTATTGTTGGCGTTTTTTGTATTTACTAGGGTTTTATAGGCGGAATAGAGGACCTCCCATGTGCTCCGTTGTAAGCGGACTTTTATTTACGAGTTAAAATGCATTAAAAAAACACATCTGTCCGTTTCGTCTTTTATAATGATTACGAACAATAGGCAGAATTCCCAAAAAAGAGCAGTTCCCTTTTAAAGCTACTACTACTAATATTATTAATCCTTAATAAGATCCTGATTGTGCACTACTTGGAACCAGCCAGTAGAGGTGCTGTCGATTCAGTCTCAACTAGTAAAAATCAATCACAGTACTAATCTTCTCCATAAGATTCTGAGGTAGAAACAGGAGTTGAGAACTAGTAGAGAAAGTGCTCATACTGGAAAGTAGTATTTGTAAAACAATAACAACAACAACAACAAACATAGAAGCTTGCAGCGACGTTACCCACACCGACGCTCATCTTGGGACTAATGTTGGGGATCTTGTGTTGCCAGCTGTGGCATTGTGGGTGCGAGGTGAGAGGCGAGGTCATATTTGACAGGAGCTTGGCGATTAGGTCACTGCTCCACGGGTCTGACACAAGCAGAGTGAGTCTTGACTGCGGGGCGGGGTCTTTTTCTGGGCTAGCCATGTGTTCATCAGGAGAAGCTAGTGGCTTCAGGTTGATGGACACGTCACGCGGAGGTTCTGGACTCATGCGGACATCTAGGCCACGACCTGGACTCGGGAAAGCGTCCACGTTTGGCTGGGCTGAGGGGGCGGGGCTTCTCATTAACGGCTGGTCAGAAATCACAGGAAGATGGCAGCCTTGTCTGAAATCGTCCACGATGCTAAACAGCTCCTCAGCAAAGGCGGGCTCAGCACAAGACTGGAGGTCAGTGGACACGCCCCCAACAAGTCCACTTGCCCGAGACGAGTCAAAAGGGCCCAGCGTCTGGTCCCTGAAAGACAACACAGCGGGCGGTGGCGGCTGCATCACGGTGGTAGAGGAGGTGGTCAGGTGACGGTGGACATTGGCAGTGGGCAGCTCCCCCACAATGGTGCACTGTGACACCGAGGACGTCACATGCTCACTGACCGCGGTGTCAGTGGGTTTGTCGTCCGGACTCTGCTCAATGATGGGGCTGTGGGAAGAGTGACATATTGCAGCAGGCTTCAAACAGGAAGAGAAAAGGGGCGAAGGTTTGACTGACCTGAGCTTGTGTTGATGTCTGATGAAAGCATTTTCATCCGTTTGTGTAGCATCACACCCGTTGTCTGCTGGCGAGAACAAGGTGGTCATGAAGACCTTCAGTACATGGCAGAAGCACATGAGTGGGACACGTTACCTGCATCCTGGAAAATGTTGACAGGAACTTTGTGTGTGAACGGCGTGGACATGCAGTGTGCTGACACGGCGAAATCAGCGGTGCTGTTGGGACACGCCGCCAGACAACTGATCGCGTTGGCAGGAGCGCCCCACATGGTGGTTACATCAGGTGTCTTGTTCTGAGGACTGTCCTGCAAGGACCACATCAATACCACTTCCTGTTGTCATCATTGTCAACGTCATCATCACTCACACTAGGACTGGGCGATATATCGATATACGATATATATCGCGGGTTTGTCTCTGTGCGATATAGAAAATGACTATATCCTAATATTCGAGTAGACGTTCTCACGCACCTGCGGGCATTACACTCTCGTCGCTTTTTCCTGTGTCTCTTCACAGACAAGCAGGCGCACATCTTACATACGTCACTTACGTAATACGTATACGCCCTCGCCCAGCGGAGAGGCAGCGGCGTAGCTAACGTTAGCTGTGATGCTAGCGGGATATTGCGAGAGAAAGAAGCTGCGAATCTCGTAACAAATGAAGGAAGAATTAATTCCCAAGAAAAACAGCACGGGGCCCATCATCTGGCGGTGGTTCGGCTTCAAGAGGGAAGATGTCAAATAGACAACTTTAATTTGTCATGTTTGGGGCACAAGCGTTGCTACCAAGAGTAGCATTACTGCTAATTATGTAGCATCATTTTAAAAGTCACCTGGTAATAACTTTAATAAATACAGTTTTGGTCAATTGACTTAGTTGTGATTTCCTTCTCTGCATGAAAGTTTAAAAGTAGCATATGTTAGTGCAGTATGAACAAGAATGTTATAATGTAGACACAAAGAATCATCATACTGCTGTGATTATATGTATCAAGTGTTCATTCAAGGCAAAATACAGAGAAATATATCGTATATCGCGATATGGCCGAAAAATATCACGGTATTAAAAAAAGGCAATATCGCCCAGCCTTAACTCACACTCAACTTCTTCCAATTTGACGGTGGGAGCTCTGCCAAGCATCGGGCTCGTTTATTCCTGTGTGCCTCACTGGCGGCCCTGAGGACAACATGTGTCATGTGACTCACAGGCACTTCATTAGGAATACCTGCACATCTAGAATATGGCAGCAACCAGTTAATGAAGAAGACATGAAATGGTCTTACATGACATTTTCTTTGTCAGCAGCATCTTGGTAGACAGTGAAGGGTTGCGAAGCGCTCACGTTGGCGAGCTGGGAGGAGCCTAGGTAGAAGCAAGAGGCGTTGAAGTCAGGACAAAAGGGGGGAAGGATTGATTTTTACCCTCTGTTGAAGTCGTTTCATCCAACGGCCCATCAGTGACGAAGAAAGATGAGATGTTGTTAGAAGGGGCCTGAAACATGCCCATGATGACATCTGACACACACAAGATCAGACAAAAGACCGATGACATAAAAGTTCCAGAAGGTGTGTGAAGAACTCACCCATCGCTTCTCGTGTGTTGACGGTGGGAGACGGCAGCACCCGTGTGGAACCCACTGAGTTGTTGGGAGTCATGTCGGACACGTCAGTGGTGCCTCCCTGTGATGCTGACACACAAGCACACTGGACTAGAACAATTTGTGTGATTGACATCTGCATCCAGTACATAGCTGGGGACTCTTGTCCTCTTATTTCACCTTTATGTCATTAAACAGTAAGGTTTGTGTTATAAACAGATAACTGTGAACAACACAAATGTTATTTTTACTTGCCCTTGAGTTAAAATGTTTATAATGTTGTCGGTGCACAAAAAACAAACAAGCCCGTAAGTCAATAACTTAAAATGTGTTGGAAAAAATATTTTTAAAGCTTATTTAACAACGCAAAGCAAAAAGCTCAGTTTTATTTTATTGGGAAATTTAAATGTTGACTGGTTTTGTAGGACCCATCGTAAAAATTTGAAGGAGCTAAGAAAAACATTACACTTGACTAGTGGTGCAATGGATCAACATTGATCCGTGATCCGTTCGGATCAGTATCTTCGAATCGGCACACAGGTGATCCGCGGTTTGATTTATGAAAAAACAGTTTGCACATGTTCAGTCCACACACAGCGTGGTCATGGTGAGCGGAGTAATGTAAGAGCTTGAACGCCCCGCGCCATTTAAATCCTGTGTATAGGAGCATCTTGGCTTCCCTGTCAAATACAATGATGAAGGAAAGAGGTTAGCGGATAATACCGTGACTGTGTTTAATCTAGCATGGCCACGCACTTGAAGTGAAATCCCCGCGATGTTTTACTGACAGGAGTGAAAACGAAGGCTGCGCCATTTAAGCAGCCCCTTGTTGCACAGTCAAACCGGGCTTAAACCTTCACAAACGCTATCAGTGTGCTTCTAGGTGCAGACAGGAGGGTTTTAAACACATGCTGAAAGTGCTTGAGCCACGTTTCAACATCCCGTCGCGCACCCACTTCAGCGATAAGATTGTGCCAGATCTTTATGAGCAGGAAAAGAAAGAAGTTGTGGATGAACTATCCAGAGCATCATCTGTGCGCTCTTGACAGACGGGTGCACGTCCAGGGGAACGGAGAGCAATGTGACGATAACCGCTCACTTCATCACAGCAGACTGGGAGATGAGAAGACACGCCCCCTCTACGAGAGTCACCTTGCGCAGGTACTGACAAGCAGTGGAGGAATGGAAGATAAAGATATCCCAGTCACAAGTGATAATGCCAAAAATCAAATCAATGCAGTGAATGAGGCAGGACTGGGACCACAGATAGGTGCTTTGCACATGTTGTGAATTTGGCATCACAGAAGGGAATCTCAGTCAATAGGATGGAGCGCCTCCTTGGGAGGATCACGAAGGTGGTTTCTACTTCCACTGAAGCACAACAGCTGCTCGTGTGCTTAAGACAAAGCAAGAAATGCTAAAGCTGCCTACTCATAAGTATCCAGAGTTCCACATTGTCCAAACAAGATGGAACTCCACTTATGATATGTTGGAGCAGCAGGCAGCTATATACTCTGCATTGACCCAAAAGACCCTGAAGACAAATGTCAAAGACATCAACACCATGTCTGATGATGATGTGAGAGTGGCAGAGGAGGTCCTCCAGGTGCTTAAACCCCTCAAAACTGTTACGTCTCTGCTGAGCACTGAAACTTCCCCATCTGTGTCAATGATCCTGCCACTGAAGTGTGGAAGACAGCACCATCACTCGAGATGTCACGACTGCCATTGGAGAGGACCTGAATCCCAGTTACACTTCACCCCCTACTCTACAGGACTACCTTCCCAGATCTACTGCCCTGGATCCCAGGTTCAAGTGGCTGTCTCACATGGACCATACCCTACGCCAGAGGACATACAGTGACCTCACCACTGAGATTGTGAGCAGACTGTGATAAGGTAAATAAAAATAATATTATTTAAAATCTATAAATCTAAAAAAAAAATAGCTTTTCCATTAATAATGGCTTTTATTAAATGTTATTGCCAAATTTGTCATGTGTATGAAACATGTTAAAAGACAAAACTTCTGTTTACTTGTCTTGTCTCTTTTTTTTGCTGATCCGAAAAATGATCCGATCCGTGACTCTGATCCGAAAAACGATCCGAACCGTGATTTTTTTGATCTGTTGCACCCCTACACCTGACAAATAATTACGACTTAAACAAGAATAACTTTCGCCTGTCTCACTAAACACACCTATAAACTTATTCGTAGATATACTGTACAGTATAATAAAACTGATATGATGTCACCTTTTGTTGTATCTTGTACATGAGACAATACACATTAATAAACATATAAAACATTCCAAATTGTAGCCAAAGGCTAATTTCCATCTACAGTCCCCGGCAGGTTGATGGTATATTGAATAAGATTAATGGCTAAATCCTAAAGTACATCTAGAATAACTTTGACGAGCCGAGACACGATGATGTGGGAGCAGCACGATATGGCTGCCGGTTCACAGTAAAAGCAGCAGAGGGCTACATAGCTGTATATATCATTACGCCGCTAAAAACAATTTTTCTGCGTTAGCGCTTATAATTACAACATTGCTAATATTTGGTTGATATCCAAGGTCACTGTATGTATAAAGTGTAATGTTGGCGGGTTTACTATTTATTTATGTATTTAGAATGCATTAAAAAAAACACGTGTTTATGTCTTTTGCAAGTATTGTGAATGATACACAGCACATCTCTGTCTACTTTTTGCATATTCTCAGTATGACTGATCTGATATAATGGTCAGGGTGCAAAAGTGTTACTCCTGTGACGTCAATCTCCGGAAATGGTCAAAGGTATTCGGAGCGGAATATTCAAAATGGCTTATGGAATTTCTGGCATTTTGTGATGTTTGAACTGTGTTTTGACATACTTTGCAGGCTGTAAATATGATTGGATATGGTTTATGTGATACAATAAAACACGAAGAAGCATGTCCACTGTTTTCCCCAGAAAATGTGTCACTTAAGGTCGTGACTCTCCAGGGGAAGGGGACTGGGGAAGGGGGTGGGTGGGTGTAAGGATCGGTTTAACTCGGCCTGTCGCCATCACGTCTCCACCTCGCCGCTGCCACCACAGCCTGGGGGCAATAGACTACAGACTGCGGTGAAGTAGGCCGGCTTTGTCACGTGAAGAAGCCTACAACTTTTGGTTGTGCTTTCTGCTCCATTTGCTGAATGGCGATATACGATATATATCTCGATATTTTTTCCGTAAAGTAAAAACAAAACAGTCCTAGTTAACTGAGATACTAAAATAATGACTTACAAAGTCAAATTAATGACTTACTGTAAGTAAGAGTTTGCAATAAGCGTTTGAAAAAAAAAAAAAAGAGTTAAAAGTGGGGCCACATGCTGACATATGCTCAACTCCATCAACCCATCCATTTTCTACCACTTATCCCTTTCGAGGTTGCGGGGGGTGCTGAAGCCTATCTCAGTTACAATTGTGTGGAAGGCGGGGTACACCCTGGAGAAGTTGCCAACTCATCGCAGGGCCAACACAGATAGACAGACAACATTCACACTTACATTCACGCACTAAAGCTAATTTAGTGTTGACACTCAACCTATCCCCAGGTTCATGTCTTTGGAGGTGGGAGGAAGCCGGAGTACCCGGAGCGAAACCACGCAGTCACGGGGAGAACATACAAACTCGAGCTGTTATGGTTTAATTTGTGCTAGTATAAATGCTAATTTAAATGTATTTTTTACATCTTTATTTCGACAAATTACGTACAGTACCTATATAGGTACCTATAAATACTGGTATTGATAAGGAATATCGATAAGGGTATCGAACCAATAAAATCTTAACGATATACAGCCCTTGTTAATTAATGCCTTTCAAAGCTTATCCCCTCTGACTGATTATGTTTGGTCACTCAACCGACATAGGTTGTTACCAGCTTAGTTAATATAATAAGCTGTGGCAAATAAACTAAATTTGTATATTATAAAGTATCATTGTCATTTTAGGACAAGGCTAAACATGTTTCACACAGTAAGGGTAAGCCAGGAGTAGGCATGCTAATCGCTAAGCAATCTTGAAACAAGAGATGAGTGCTTTAAGAAGCCTACACTTTTATTTTCATGTTTACACATTTCTGAAATAATTACCTTAACACAGGATGACTGAGGGCAAAAAACAAATAATTTTAATTAGAGATGTCCGATAATATCGGCTGATAAATGCTTTAAATTGGAAAATCGGAAATTATCGGTACCGGTTTCAAAAAGTAAAATTAATGACTTTTTAAAACGCCGCCGTGTACACGGACGTAGAGAGAATTACAGAGCGCCAACAAACCTTAAAGGCACTGCCTCTGCGTGCCAGCCCAATTACATAATATAAATGGCTTTTCACATACACAAGTGGATGCAAGGCATATTTGGTCAACAGCCATACAGATCACACTGAGGGTGGCCATATAAACAACTTTAACACTAGTACAAATATGCGCCACACTGTGAAACCACACCAAAGAAGAATGACAAACACATTTCGGGAGAACATCCGCACCATAACACAATAGAGCAAATACTCAGAAACCCTTGCAGCACTAACTCTTCCGGGACGCTACAATATTCAGTACATGCCGATTTCACTATTGGAAGATGGGTATAAGATTTGGCAGCATAAAAACATTGATCAGGACATAACTAGTATAAATGATTTAAATGTAAACTTACCATACAGCGTCTCTTCCGATCCTGCTATTTTGTTTCTCAACCCTGAAGTGTCTATGGACACGGTGACACTCTGATCATCCACAATAGGCACACGATGATGCAATTCCTGTGAGCTGCAAGTGTTGCTTTCGGGATCAGGTAGAACACTGGACTCATGAACGAAGCCCGCAGATGATCTACAAGGAAAGACATGACGACTCTCCATGTCCTCTTGGTGAAGATCATGATTTTCACCTGCAACCCTTTTTTCCGCAGGAGTCTGAGAAGGGCAACAATGAACAGACGTTATATGAAAACTATTTAACTAAGAACAATTACTTTAGAAACTAATCAACAAAATGTACATCAACAAGTGTCTAATAAAGAAGCATTACATAAAGAATGAATATTTAAAAACTAAAAAAAATAGTATGTAATAAAGAAGCATTACTAAGAATGGACGGTTATGGCACAAATAATAATCACAATTATTTTTATTGATATTGTAATCACCATTAATTACACAATTATTTATTAATTTGAATACATGATTATTGTACCAACAAAATTAAACTTTAAATATAGTTTAAAAAAACAGACATAATTTAGAACAAATAAACCACAAGTTAAATAATAATAAAAGCAATAACAATAAATTAAAATAACAATAAGCCTTATAAAAAAAACAATAAAATTACGTTTAAAACATTTTAAAATTCTGTTTGTACATCTTTTACAAATATTTTATTAGCATCATACAGTTTGTGCTGTGTATCTCAAATAAAATGAGTAATTAAATGCAAACATCCTCCCATTGTTTGGTGCAATACATCTTTGGACAACTTTGACCAGTATTTTCGGTCAAAGCATAATAATTTGGTAAATGTATCAATAAGTTCTTTAAGTACATTATGCTTGTGCAAGGTACTTTTTTGAAACTTTTATTTTGTTAGCGACATTACACAGGATGTGGCGCACCGCGCTATTATTGTATAGGGGGAAAGTGTGCTGTGCTGTTGTTCTCAGCTTGATGAGTAAAGAGGCCATTCAGTTTAGGCTGTAGGAAAAACAAGGCGCCTCTCAAGTTGCAACTACTGTTCTGTTTGCATATTAATGTTAACATCGATGTCGTTTATAAAAACACAAGTAGATGAGATAATTTGTGTATGGATTGTTCTTGCTAGCTTTATCTTCGTAGTTTAGTTGCTGTTTCAAGTTACCATGTTGATATTTTTTTGTTTAAGGCAGGGCGACAGAGTGTCAGACACATCATATTCCTAAACAAATGTTTCTTTTCCTCACAATGACAACATTTCATTTAAATGTATGTCAATTTCCTTGATGTTCTGCGTTTAACAGTGGATTTTGTTTTATTGGCCAATTATGTGACTCGGTCCGTGGTTACATAAACGCGGAAATCTTATGCCTTCCTTTTTTTATTGACTATAATGATTATTGATTAGGCATACTAAAATTCAATTAATTGTCCGATGCATAACATGAAATACATTTGTTGAATGAAATAAACATTGTTTGTGACAAGAGGTAACTAAAGAGATTAAATGAAGAGTGGTACCAGCATTATTATCTCACCTGGCATTTAATTATTGCCTGCGTCAGACTGAGCTCCACACACCGAAATCTGGACGTTCTTTTTGTATTCCTCACCTTGTCTTCTTTGAGCTCAGCTGACGTCTTACAGCTTTCAGTCTGAAACTGCTGGTTATACTTGATAGCTCGCACTTCCTCAAAGCACAGCTCTGAGTCTTCGCACAAAAGTGCATCCATCAGGTATTGCGACACCTGTGTGACTTTGGAGACTGGCCTGTGGCGAAGGATGGCGGACGTCTCAGAACGCGATAACCTGGAGGACGAAATGCACTTCTTGAGGTCAAAGTTGACCTTTGAACTGTAAGCATTAGACAAGTGACTTACATGCTGACGGTTATGTAAGAGTTTGCTTTGGCATGGCAGTCCACTGCGGCCTGAGGCAAAAAAAACACGTGTTTATAGTGATAATACAATTATCGGTAATCATAAAAATGATGATGATAACGACCGGCACCTCTGCGTGAAGAGAGTCTGACGACATTTGGTTTGTTAACTGGGAGTCTTTTAGCGGCAGTTGACCTCCTGTATCAAATATAATAAGTAAAAATTACACAATGTTTTACCCACAATATTTCTAGCATGAACACATGACCTCTGACCTCCTGACACTGTTTCCTGGCTGTTCTTTCTGGACTGAAAGTGCCTGAAAAGGATAATTGAGTGTCATTCTTGTCAAGCTATTACTCTTGTAATACTCATCTTCCTCTTATTTTCTCCAACAGTCTGAACGTGTGTAAAACTAGGGGTGGGCGATATATCGATATACGGCGGGTTTTACTCTGAGCGATATCGAAAATGACTATATCGTGATATTCGAGTATACATTCTCACACAGTTGCTTTTAGCTGCTGGCGTTACACTACAGGCTCTTCTCATTCTTTCTTGCCTCTGTTTCTCACAGACACAAAGCGCACCTTCTTACATACGTCACATACGTATACGCCCTCGCGGAGCAGAGAGGTAGCGGCATGGTAACGTTAGCTCTGGTGCGAGTGGGTAATACGAGAGAAAGGTGCGAAACTGGTAACAAATGAAGGAATAATTAATTCCCAAGAAAAACAGCAGGGGGTCTATCGTCTGGCAGTGGTTTGGCTTCAAGTGGGAATATGTCGAACAGACAACCGTAATTTTTCAAGTGTGGGCCAAAAGTGTTGCTACAAAAAGTAGCATCACTGCTAATATTTAGCATCATTTGAGAAGTCACATGCAAGACAATGAAGAGTGCTTACTCCGCATAGCAACATTTCCGTTCGGTGCCACACCAACAAAATGCCAAGACTACCATTTCGACATTAACACCGTATGAAAAAAATAGTCAACAACATAAGGAGATGACATCCGCAGTAACCTACCACAGAGCGATTTTAATTTGTATTATACAGTATTATACAGCTGACCGAAAGGATAAGATCACGGGTACAAGCGGCCGAAATGAGTTTCCTCCGCCGGGTGGCGGGGCTCTCCCTTAGAGATAGGGTGAGAAGCTCTGCCATCCGGAAGGAACTCAAAGTAAAGCCGCTGCTCCTCCACATGGAGAGGAGCCAGATGAGGTGGTTCGGGCATCTGGTCAGGATGCCACCCGAACGCCTCCCTAGGGAGGTGTTTAGGGCACGTCCAACCGGTAGGAGGCCACGGGGAAGACCCAGGACACGTTGGGAAGACTATGTCTCCCGGCTGGCCTGGGAACGCCTCGGGATCCCCCGGGAAGAGCTAGACGAAGTGGCTGGGGAGAGGGAAGTCTGGGTTTCCCTGCTTAGGCTGTTGCCCCCGCGACCCGACCTCGGATAAGCGGAAGATGATGGATGGATATACAGCTCATTTTTATTTAACAGTTATTGAAATATCTTGTGTGACATCATGCACAAAAGTGCACTTTATTTGTTTTAATGTATTGTAGTGGCGTTCTGTACAAAAAGTGCACGTTAATTTAGTGTTGATTTGATATGTCATCTTAGTGACATCATGCACAAAAGTGCACTAATAGCTTGTTTTAAAACGTCCCTGACAATCTTGCACTTTCTGTTTTGAAATTACATGAATGTTTGTGCCACTGGTTAATAACTGTTTGATAAATACAGTTGGGGTGAATTGACTTAGTTGTGATTTCTCTCTCTGCATGAAAGTTTAAATGAGCATATATAAATGCGGTATGAACAAGAATGTTTTAATGTAGACAAGTAGAATCATCATACTGGTGTAATTAGAATCAGAATCAGAAAAGTTTTTATTGCCATTGTTTGAGAACAGGTTTACAAACTAGGAATATTACTTGGCGTCAAGTGTCAATTCAAGGCTAAGGCGAAATATCGAGATATATATTGTGTATCGTGATATGGCCTAAAAATATTGGGATATTAAAAAAAGGCCATATCGCCCAGCCCTACATCAAGTGTTAATTCAAGGCTAAGGCAAAATATCGAGATATATATTGTGTATCGTGATATGGCCTAAAAATATTGAGATATTAAAAAAAGGCCATGTCGCCCAGCTACATCAAGTGTTAATTCAAGGCTAAGGCAAAATATTGAGATATATATTGTGTATCGTGATATGGCATAAAAATATTGAGATAATAAAAAAAGGCGGTATCGCCCAGCCCTATGTGAAACCATTCAATTGTTTTACAAAACAGATTCTATTTATATGGTCATAATGCACGTTGATGATCTATAACCACGACCCGCCAAGCTGTGACACAAATTCAATGTAAAAAAGTAAAGATGGCTAAAAGCGAACAGGGGGTTGGTGTAACAGCCATTATTTAACATTTAGACTTGGTTCGTATTCAGGTCACCAGCACAAAACTACACTCAGTGCGAGAGAAACAATCCTCGATCATTTGTTTCACCACCTCAAAAACAAACAAAATTCCAGCAATGATAAATACAGTACTTGCATCCTGTACCATCGGACTACAGCTTTCCTATCTAGTCTTTGAGCATGATTCAATAAACAGGATCAGAGAAACCTATTCTTAAAACAATCCGTACAGTTCAGTTTCGATGGATTCAAAGACCTGCATGAATAAGAGTATAATTCAACTGTCTCTAATGAAAAAAGTTCAGGATGTTTTTAGCAAGTTCTCACAACAATCCTCGCGTGAGTTAAGTTCTTTGGAACAGGTTGGTAAGATAAGACAAAAATTTCGCACCTTAACTGTCGATGACTCATCATTAAGAGTCATTTGTATTTTAAGTTAATATTAAATTAGTCAAGATTTAGTTCTGGGAAGAGTAACACAACAACAAAGTGCTGTGTAACGGCCTAGAGCCCTTTACAACAGTGTATAGAATATACTATAAATACCTTATTGGAAATTTTACCTGTTTTTATGCAGTCCAGTTTCAGCTGGCTGGGTTTGATTCTTCAGTGTTTTTAGGTAAATAACGTCAGTGTTCTCTTCCATTGCTTTCTCGTAGAAAAACTATTGACGCCTTAATACAATTTCAAATGTACGCTGAGCCAATAGCAATGCCAGAATCCATACAAGCACTCTTCTTCGCTCATGTGTTTAGTGCACACAGCGCCCCCAGCCGGAAACAAAACGTCACCATTGCCCATCGTCTACTGCTTTATCAATAATTTAATAAACATCGTGATTAGGATCTTTATTTGCAACGATGAGTGAAATTTCCAAATAAAAAATAAAAACGACAAATAAAACAGTGCATGAAGTCATCAATTTGTGGTTGGAGTTAGCTTCAAAATAAAGGTATAGTAAAGAATACAAAAAAATAAACTAAATTAAATGTTTGGAGCATACGTCATTGTTAAACAACACAGTTGCTAAATGGGGTATCATACACTTATTATATATTATATTACACCGCCGTGAAGAAGTCCTTGTTAGACTGATCAAAATCAATAGTGATAACCGGAAGTATCTAAAATGGTTCAGACAGCCCGTGGAAAGCACTCAAAGAGACCCCGTTCGTTTGAGGCCTGCGACAGACAGACCCATTTTGTTTGAGCAAACCAAAGAAGGCTACAGTAACGCCGGCATCTTGGTTATTACGCTGTTTTCGCGAAGCAAATCTACCCACGGTTGATCTACATCGTGTACTTCTTTTGGAATTTTTGAGGTTTGTCATTTATACTTGAAAAGTTAAACGTGTCGCCTTCAAAGGTAGTGTGATGTTCGCCGACACTGGCTAGCTGCTAGCATTGCTAGCCGGCATTTTGTGCAGCTTGCTTCCATTACTTGCTTATTTAATAACGAAGTCATCTAGTGTGTTAGTTCTGAGGTTGTTTGGAATGTGTCAGAATTGACACCGAGCTCTCTTGCATTTTACGACAAAGGAACAGACCTGCAGTGCTAGTCAAATACCCAGGGTTAGCTTTCAGAGGCGTGGTGGACTTGTGAAGAGTGGCGGCTGCGTATATGTTCACTTTCCTGGATTTCTTTGCTCTCTGAAACTATATTGTGCTCCAACCGAGCTGTAATCTTGCCTGCAGTATGTCGGTGGACATGGACTCAGATCACGTTAACGGCAACGGGACGGAGGAACCAATGGACACAACAGCAGCGGTCTCACGCTCGGAACACTTTCAGACTTTACTGGAAGCTGGCTTGCAGCAGAATGTAGCAGAGAAGCTTGACGAACTCTATATGGCAGGTGAGTAC
Organism: Nerophis ophidion; assembly: GCF_033978795.1. Lineage (NCBI taxonomy): Eukaryota > Metazoa > Chordata > Actinopteri > Syngnathiformes > Syngnathidae > Nerophis > Nerophis ophidion. Next base: position 51,053,179 of record NC_084615.1, read on the forward strand.
AGGTTTCTTCCTCTAGTTTGCATGTTCTCAGTAAACGTACAGCATTATGCACGGCTGATTGTTTATCATATAGACTAGAAGTGATCATGGTTGGATAAGTGCGTATTACGTCACGGGGATGTCGACTGACTTTCTAATTGCACTGCTGTCCGCCAGGTCTGGTAGACCACAGTGACCTTGACGAAAGAGCTCTTGAAGCTTTGAAAGAGTTCACGGAGGAGCGGGCCCTGCAGGTTCTGGTTCAGTTTAAGGAGAGTGATCTGTCACACGTTCAGGTATGCTTGAAACAGACTGGGTCTGATGCTGTTGCATGTTGGTAAACGGTTTGACTTTTCAGAACAAAAGTGCGTATCTGTGTGGAGTGATGAAGACTTACAGGCAGAGAGAAAAACAAGGGACAAAGGTTTCAGATGCTACTAAAGGACCAGATGAGGTCAAAATCAAACATCTCTTGGACAGAACAGACTACACTCTTGATGTCACAACCGGCCAGCGAAAATACGGTGGACCCCCGCCTGAGTCGGTGTATACTGGAGCTCAACCCACCGTGGGAACAGAGGTACATTTCTGTTTGATGAAACCCTAAAGAGATGGTGGATGGTCTTCAACATGCGGTTTTGCTTTTTTTCAAAGATTTTCATAGGAAAGATTCCCCGTGACTTGTTTGAAGATGAGCTGGTTCCTCTCTTTGAGAAGGCAGGCCCTATTTGGGACTTGCGACTCATGATGGACCCTCTGAGTGGCTTGAACCGAGGTTACGCCTTTGTCACATTCTGCGCCAAAGAGTCTGCTCAGGAGGCAGTGAAGCTGGTGAGTTGGCAGTAAACTCCTCACATATTGTCATGTTGTACCGAAGTGGATCCTGGTGATGTTTCCACCCGCAGTGCAATGATCACGAGATCCGACCAGGCAAGCACATTGGTGTGTGCATATCTGTGGCCAACAACAGGCTCTTTGTGGGCTCCATCCCCAAAAGCAAAACAAAGGAGGAAATTATGGAAGAGTTCTCTAAAGTCACAGGTAAACAAGGTGCCCCTCCTAGATTGTCTTGATCATATCGCCAACATTAAGCCTGATTTTCTCCTCTCTGCCTCTAGAGGGCCTCAGTGACGTCATACTCTACCATCAGCCTGATGACAAGAAAAAGAACAGAGGTTTCTGCTTCCTGGAATATGAAGACCATAAAACCGCTGCTCAGGCCCGCCGCCGGCTTATGAGCGGCAAGGTGAAGGTTTGGGGCAACGCAGTGACCGTGGAGTGGGCGGACCCCATTGAAGACCCCGATCCAGAAGTCATGGCTAAGGTACTGTTTGGGATTCATTCATTTACTCGTTGATCGGGAAATGGAATCTTGACATGTGCTCACGTTGCAGGTCAAAGTGTTGTTTGTGCGTAATCTGGCTAACGGCGTAACTGAAGAAACCTTGGAGAAGAGCTTCAGCCATTTTGGAAAGTTGGAGCGAGTCAAGAAGCTGAAGGACTACGCCTTCATTCACTTTGAGGAGCGCCAAGGTGCTGTGAAGGTATGTTCCAGCAAGATGGGGATTGATTGGAACGGTGGAGGGATGGATAAACTAACTAGCGGTGAATGACAAAATTTGTGCAGGCGCTGGAGGACTTGAACGGCAAAGAGCTGGAAGGAGAACCCATAGAAATAGTGTTTGCCAAACCGCCTGACCAAAAAAGGAAGGAGCGAAAAGCTCAGAGACAAGCTGCCAAAACCGAATTGTAAGAGCTCTTCTTCTAGCCCCACCTTCCTGTCACACTAACTGATACATCCTCTTTGTTTGCCCTACACAGGTATGACAACAATTACTACTATTCTTCCCCGCCCCACATGACTCCTCTTACTAGAGGGCGGGGCCGAGGCAGTGGCCGGGGCGGCTACCCATACTCTCAAGACTACTACGGATATGAGGACTACCATGACTACTACGGATACGACTATCACAACTACCGCGGTGGCTATGACGACCCCTACTACGGTTACGAAGACTACCAATCCCCGGCCCGAGGACGGGGTGGCAACAGGGGTGCCAGAGGCGGAGCCTCCCTGGGCAGAGGACGTGGCAGAGCCAGCTTCTCCCAGCGCGGCGGACCTGGACCAGTCCGAGGAGGCCGGGGCGCCAGAGGAGGCTTGCAGCCGCGAGGGCGAGGAGGGGTACGTGGTGTGCGGGGCGGCCGCGGTGGAAATGTGGGAGGAAAGCGCAAAGCTGATGGGTACAACCAGCCTGATTCCAAGCGGCGCCAGACCAATTATCAGAACTGGGGCTCCCGACCCATTGCTCAACAACCGCTCCAAGGTGGTGATCATTCTGGTAACTATTCTGGGTACAAATCGATCAACCAGGAATTTTATCAGGATTCTTTTGGGCAGCAGTGGAAGTAAAGAAACTGCGTCTGATTGGTTGCGACATTTGCTCTAAATTGGTGACATCTGGCAAGAGATTTTTTTGTATATATTTTAATGTTCTTTTTTCAAGATCCATTTGGCCTCTAGCTTTATGTCTGTTTTTAGCTTGCCATGTTTTAATTAGCAAAAAAAAACAGTCTGCGTGTTTTGTCCCAAAACAAAAACAGTAAAAAGAACCGTGATCCCCACGTTTGGCTTTACTTTGTATTCTTTGCTGTTTGTCTGCTTGAATAAACATACACACACTCGTGTACAAAACCTCCAATTGTGTTGCCAATTCATGTTTGGGCAAATTCTCTTCTCAAATTGCCTTGAAATTAAAACGTCCCTTGGAAGAAAAATGCAGATAAGGTTTGCCAGCGGTGTCACCTCGCATGCCTTCCAAAATCATCCCCGCATTCTCAGGCACTGTGGTCACGTGCTCATCCTCATGTCCACACTCGGCCTGTTTGTCTGCCATGTAGTGTGAGCCCCACCCCTACACCTGTGTCAGTCCAGACTCAATGGGGGAGGGGCGCTAAAGTTAGTTGGTTGGTCCCTAGAGGACAACCTGCTTCCAAACTTGCATGTGTGTCATTTGACGTCTGCATGAGAGGATACCTGTTGTTCGTTAATCACAAACAGCAAGTTGTCCTCTTCAAATCGTGTGTGTTCATCTCTTAATGTTTCCATTGTCTAATTGTTGCCTTTTGTTACCGGACTAGCAGGGTAAAGGAGACGAGGTTGGACCTGGTGTGTTGCCGTGAGGATGCATGGTGTACCACGCTGCAGGCTGGATGCAACGGTAAGGTCACACGACTTGAGCGTTGATCTCTTATCAGCTACTGATGTGGCCTTTGTGATGGTGCAGACGTGACTAGAGAGTGGGCTCCCTGCGTCGCTCCTGACCACACTGCATCAGGACATGCTAGTCGCTGAACGATGAGCAAGTTGGGCCTGGCGGTTGGAAAGTAGGAGAAGGAGCAGCTCGTTAGTCTGCTGCTGCCATGGATGACATCGTGAAAAGTCAGTGTTTTTGTCGGAAATTATTTGTGTATTTGACCTTTTACATGTTCTTGCTTTAGTTAGCTGGAAAAGACTTGCTGATGACGATGTGAAGGAAATCCTTTCAAAATGCCAAAAAGTCACATTTTTAAAGGTGACACTTTTTTTTTTAATACTGTACATATTTTTATTTCATAACTTTATGCTTGACTTATTTGAAAACAGCAACTTTTGACTCTCTACAAACGTTTGCTAACAAATATTAATTTTGTACTGTATGATGATTTGTACATATTTTTCTAATAAAGACTGATGATTGTTTGAAATGTGAGAAAAATACAAACGTCTCGCCTCGACTACTGTAACGTATTATTTTCGGGTCTCCCCATGTCTAGCATTAAAAGATTACAGTTGGTACAAAATGCGGCTGCTAGACTTTTGACAAGAACAAGAAAGTTTGATCACATTACGCCTGTACTGGCTCACCTGCACTGGCTTCCTGTGCACTTAAGATGTGACTTTAAGGTTTTACTACTTACGTATAAAATACTACACGGTCTAGCTCCATCTTATCTTGCCGATTGTATTGTACCATATGTCCCGGCAAGAAATCTGCGTTCAAAGGACTCCGGCTTATTAGTGATTCCCAAAGCCCAAAAAAAAGTCTGCGGGCTATAGAGCATTTTCCGTTCGGGCTCCAGTACTCTGGAATGCCCTCCCGGTAACAGTTCGCGATGCCACCTCAGTAGAAGCATTTAAGTCTCACCTTAAAACTCATTTGTATACTCTAGCCTTTAAATAGACTCCCTTTTTAGACCAGTTGATCTGCCGTTTCTTTTCTTTTTCTTCTATGTCCCTCTGTGTATCGGCTGGGGACATCTCTGCGCTGCTGGTCCGCTACCCTTGGGATGGTTTCCTGCTGGCTCCGCTGTGAACGGGACTCTCGCTGCTGTGTTTGGACTGGACTCTCGCGACTGTGTTGTATCCATTGTGGATTGAACTTTCACAGTATCATGTTAGACCTACTCGACATCCATTGCTTTCCTCCTCTCTAAGGTTCTCATAGTCATCATTGTCACCGACGTCCCACTGGGTCATTATTGTCACCAATGTCCCACTGGGTGTGAGTTTTCCTTGCCCTTATGTGGGCCTACCGAGGATGTCGTGGTGGTTTGTGCAGCCCTGTGAGACACTAGTGATTTAGGGCTATATAAGTAAACATTGATTGATTGATTGAAATGTAATGTACATAGAGGACTTGTTTTCAACTAGTCAGAGTTGATTCGGAAGAGGCTGATTCGACCATCAACCTAGCAGGTTATTCGTCAGAAATGTACTCCTTTTAGTCAAATTTGAAGTGCTAAATTTTGTTGCGTATGCACAGCCCCAGAGCAGAGGGCCTCAGAGAACAATCTAATTACTGCATTTATCAGAGGTTAAACCTAAGGTGGAAAAAGTTTCAAATGAGATATGTTTTAATCACTTATTCAAAGGAATATTATATTAAGTACCTTAAATCATCTTTATGGTTGCTAGATTTACGCCATGCGACTTCACTCCGTCACCAGTTTGTGATGATTCAAGTGCATACTGTTTCTTTAATTTATATTGTTAAAACTCCATGACTCAGATTTGACTTAATATCCTTAGTCGAAGACAGCCCTTAGCCATATAGGTGATACAAGATACATAATGTACTGTAATATGTACACGTGATGGTGTCATGCATGTTTACAATTTCCATTAAACATACACAGTTCCCAGCCCTTTCATTTCCATCCATCCATTTTCCTTTTGGGGTAGGCGTACGGTGAAAATATTTTTTTGTGGAATTTAGCAAATTATATTATTTCCTAATATAAAAACTACTACGATATGTCATTGAAGGTGCAAAAACAAAGTAGTGAGCAATGGTTATACAATATTTATTTACCTTCATCTATTTTGCAAATCATGTTCTATTTTTTAAAACACGTTTCAATCTTGTCATTGTGGTTTTCTGGGGGTAAAATAAATATTTTAAGATAAGTTAATGCAATGTGTTGGATGGGAATTAAGTCAAGCGATGCGAATCCTTCCCGGATGTAGTGTACAGGGACATTAAAATCAAGGTTTTATGGTCGATTCCTCAAGTAAGTCCAATTTACAGCGCTACTAATTCAAAACACTTTGAATCACACAATGCATCCATAAAGACGACCGGCGGTTTGTTAAATGGATAATTACAATATTGAAAATACAAAAACACTTTTATTGTGAAGACGGCACGCTTGACTTCCGCATGTAAAGGGTTATAGTTGTAATTTTGTTAACGGATCTAACCTGCTGAAGAGGAGGAACACTATCATCTGAGGACGAACATGGAATAAACATGGCCCACAATAGAGGACATTTCTTGGACGGTAAGCCCAGACTCTGCGGTGTCGAACGACCCACAATTTGTCGGCAAAGTCCCACTTGCCAGAGACAAAAGGACCAGAATTTGTCCAAAATATAGCTGCAGCTGAGGGGCTAACCTTAGCCCGGCTTGTCTGCCTGATAAAGCGTCTTACTGGCGAATGTTGGCCGCCTGCTCGCTGTGACAGCAACGGGTCTTTTCCTGGTCCTTGTGCTTTAGGGATTGAGGGGACCATAAACATGGTCCGGTCCGGTCCGGTGGACCTGAGACCAAAGTAAGCTCACAAGTGTTAGCTAGAACAGGTCGCGCTGACTGGCTGGCATTTTGCTGTATGCTAGCTGAACCAAGATTGCAGCTAAAGAGGCCTTGCTCGCAACTGCACTTTTAAAACATCTTTTCACGCAAACATTTTATCCTAAATGCTTTACTATTTCTACCAGCCCAGCAATTAGTACGAAACATGCTAGCACAAGGTAATGTACAATTTATAATAATGATTAGAAAAAACACTGTAAAAAGTTTGGAAACTATATTTTTCACTCAATAAATCATTCATTAATGCTCATTCTTTATGTCATACATATATACACCTGTGTGTGTGTTTATATACACATATGCACATAGACATGTACTTGTGTGATATTTAACAACAATGTCAATGAAATGACATGTACCTAATCAAGTAACAGAGTGTAAGCAGGTTGGAAATCAGGTAGACCAATTAACATTTTGAGGTGTTGTTTTAGATCCTCTATTACTTGTGTTTTAATACTAGGTGAAGCTCTTCTTTTAGTTTGCTGACAATCATAACGATGTGTGCATACATTATGCATCAAATGTATATGTTTATGTGTATGTATATATATATATATATATATATATATATATATATATATATATATATATATATATATATATATATATATATATATATATATATATATATATACACACACACATACATATACGTGTGTATATATACACGCATCAAATAGGTATGCAACGATTATAGAATTTGACTGTACGATTATAGTCAAAATACTGAGCACAGTTTCACAATTGCTATACATTGATTGATTTTAAAACCAAAAATGTATAAAAAGTTGTTCCTTTGAGATTTTATGTTATTTAAATATAATACTGATCAAATAACAGTACAAATAATACATATAAACAGAGTAATACTACTAAACAATTAAATACATTAATAATTGCATAATGAAAACAAAACTAATAAACTCATGTTATTTTAATCAGGTGTCCTCTCTGCCGATTTATTCATTTTTAATCAATTTTATGTTGCGTTAATAACTTGAATTCATGTAATTACATCCCATGGTATAGTGCTGTTACTTTACAAGCTTTTGATATATGATAATGTGTTTACAAATATACATTTTTACACAAATATACATGCATCTAATATACACGTTTGCATAACAATATATGCACCCAACATATACGTTTGCACAGTCTCTTTAAGTAGGCTGATGGTAAACTTGCCCACCAAGTGTGTGCAGCCGACTTTCAGTGGGAAAACCTTGACTTTCCACCCGCGTTCCTCTGCATTTGCTGCCAGCTCGGTGTACTTGCATCTTTCCAGTGTATGACATAAATAGTGTGACATTAAGAGGACCAAACAGGTTGTTGTGGTAATTCCAGATGGAAAACAGAATGTTTGGTTTTGATCTGCCAGCCTCCAGAGACATGCTTTCAATATTTGCTTTTGTCTAAACTTAAGATGGTGTTGCACATTCTCTGATGAACCCATTGCAGATGCTAGATTGAGTGTTGGAAGGCATTTATCTTTGTCCGTCTGGTCTCCATAGTAGCTGTAGGGCACTGGAGGACATGGTTGTGCCTTGTACCAGGCTTGTCTAGCAGCCAACCAAAATGTTTTTTAGATTAGTAGAAGGTGAACAGAGGTTGTAGTTTAACTACGATCAAAGTATTGGACAGGACGTCGAAATGTGTAAATAAAGTTCTACTTTATATAAGAAAAATGTGGGGATACAAACGGTACAAAACAATCCTTATATCTTGTTATCTGTCATTCATTCATCACCCGAAGGCTCGTAACGCTCAGTCTCATCAACCACAATGCACCTGCTCCCGCTCCTTTCATTACATCCGGTTTTCCGCAATGCATTGTGGAACATGTAGTATTTTAGTTAACCCTTTGTTAGGCTATAAAATAGAAAACAAATCAATCCAGTGTCAACGTTTCTCAAATAATCAATATCAAATACATGTATAAATCAAATCAATTCACTTTTAACTCCTTTTAGCTGTAAATAATAACAGATCAATTTATTAGCAATAAATCTAGCATGCAAATTATGGAATGACCATCACACATGAACTATATAACCCATAAGTTACAACATCCTCCCTCCATGAACTACATTCATCTAAATCTCAAGACAGTACAGTAACTGAATAGGTCTTCTTAGCAAAGTCCCTGAGGGAGTGCGGACGATGCACGATCTGACAAGTCCATCTCTGCCGGTAAACAGTTCTGTGATTCTTCCCAGTTTCCAGGTTTGTCTAGGAGTGTCATCCTCTCCAATGAGTACAACATCACCCACTTGCAGTGGGGTGGGTGTCGGTGTGTCACAACGGTGTGCTGACTTCAAGTCCAGTAGGTAATCCTTACGCCAAGTGTTCCAGAAGCTGGTTGTGAGTCTCTGTCTGTACTTCCATCTTCGAGTGATTGCTGCCTTGTTTGCAGTTGGGTGCTGAATGTTAGCAGGGAAGGGCTTTGGTGGCAGAGAGGTCAGCCGTTTTCCCACCAGAAAGTGGGCTGGGGTCAGCGGCTGTGGTTCATCCACTTCATTGTGCACAAATGTCAGAGGCCTTGAGTTTATGATCGCCTCCACTTCTGTCAGTACTGTGCACATCTCTTCAAAGTTGAGTGAAGCTCTTCCTAGAACTTTCTTCAGGCTTGTTTACTGACCGGATGAGCCTCTCCCAGAATCCACCCCACCAGGCTGCTCGCTCTGCAATGAACTTCCAGGTGATGCCTTTTTCTGAGAGGAACTCTAACAGCTGCGGTTCTTTGATAGCTTTCCACAGCTCCTTCAGGTCTTGATCAGCTCTCTTGAATGTTTTGGGATTGTCTGAGTAGATTATTTTGCATAATCCTCTTCTGGAGATGAATCTTTTCAGCGCTAACAGGAATGTCTCTGTTGACTGATATGAGACCAGTTCCAGGTGTACTGCTCTGGTAACAGCACAAGTGAATAGTGCAATGTATGACTTCTTACCAGAATCAGCTGCTTTCACATAAAGTGGTCCTGCAAAATCCACACCTGTGACTTCGAATGGTGGAGATTCAGTTATTCTGTCTTTGGGCAAGGGCGCAGTGATCTGCCGTCCGGCTTTTGCCTTGAATCTTTTGCAAACGGTGCAGCTGGCCACAGTTCTCTTCACTAGCTGCCTGGCACGCAGGATCCAGTATCTCTCCCTCACTTGAACGAGAGTGTCTCTCACTCCTGAGTGCATCACTTTTTCATGACAGCTCTGTATGAGCAGTTCTGAATATCTGTGTTTATTGGGCATAATCCATGGGTGCTGCTCTCTGTATGTGAAATCGGACTGCTGCAGCCTTCCTCCCACACTGAGCAGCTCGTGTTCATCCAGGAAAGGTTTGAGTTCTTTAATCTTGCAGTCATTGTTTAGGCCCTTTTTCACCTTCAGTTGTTTGATCTCCTGGCTGAAACTCTGTTGTTGTGTTGTCTTGATCCAGTACTTTTCTGCTTCAAATAACTAGTCAGCAGTTAGTCCTCATTTTTTCTTTGTTTTTGTTTGAGCATTGGCTATGAATCTCTTTATCCAGGCTGTCACTCTGAGGACTCTTTTCAGCTTGCTGTATCCATCCAGTTTTAACACTGGTTCAGTGGGGTCTGTGTAATTTGAAGCAAGCTGCACAGTGATCTGTTGGCTGGACCTTAGTTCTGCATTCACCTTGTCTGGAACATCGTCATTTTCAGTCTCCTCTGACTGATCAGTTGACGTCAGAACGGTGGGCCCGTTCCACCATAGGTGGTTCTGTATCAGCCCTTCACACTGGATCTCGGTCACTGTTTGCAACAAACTGTTTCCACTTCTGAGCTGAGCTGAAAATCCAATGCAGTGTAATCATAGAGTCTGTCCACATTTTTATCTGATTTGGTTCCAGCTTTAGAGTCGTTATCAAGTTGTTGGCCAGTCTTGCTCCAATCACAGCTCCCATGAGCTCCAGGCGTGGCAGTGTCATTTTCTTGAGAGGAGCCACCCTGGATTTGGAAGCGACTAGGCTCATTGTAGGTTCTCCATCTGGCGATTCACCTTGTCGGTAGGCTACAGTACTATAAGCTCTTTCACTTGCATCGCAGAACACATGTAGTGTTAGGGCATGTTTATTTGCTGGCTGCATGTCTGTTCGATACCACCTTGGTATGGCGAGCTGGTGTAGCTGGGGCAGTTCTGAACACCACTGTTGCCATTCTTGAGTCAGGTCAGGTGGTAGCTCTACGTCCCAGGAGAGTCCTCTCTCCCACATTTCTTGAAACATGCACTTGATTCTGATTGTGAAAGGTGTCAAGAATCCTAGTGGGTCATAGATGCGTGCAGCTGACTGCAGAACACTTCTCTTTGTGTTCTTCTTTTCCTTTAAGATGCTTAACAGTGGTCTGAGGTCAACGGTGAAGTCATCTGTTTTTGGTCTCCACACTAGGCCCAACACCTTGAGCACAGCTCCGTGTGTCTCCGATGCCAGTGTGTGGTAGGTTGTGCCCTCCTCCCATTTTTTCAACAGCTCATGAGAGTTGGTCATCCATTTGCAGAGGTCCATGCCTGCGGTTGACAGCATTTGAGTTGCAGTTGCTGTCACATGGTAGGCCTCTTCAACACTGTGTGCGCTTGCAATGAAATCATCGACATAAAGTGACTCTCTTAGTGTCTCTACAACCTGTGGTTGTTTTGTTTCATATTGTTTTAGGTGTTTTCTGATTGTAGCTGTGAGTAGGAATGGACTTGGGGTGGCCCCAAACACCACTCTGGTCATTCGCAGCACACGCAGCTCTCCATCCTCTTGTCCGCTTGGTGGGCCTGTGAGCCACAGAAATCTCACTGCATCTCTGTCTTTCTCCACTATGAAGATCTGCAAGAAAGCCTTTTTTATGTCTGACATAAAAGCAATTTCATTTTTTCTGAATTTAATGAGGACACTGAGGAGATCTGGATTCAGGTTTGGTCCTGTGAGCAGACAGTCATTGAGGGATGGACTGCCATCTTCATGAGATGACGCATCAAACACCACTCTCAGCTTTGTGGTCACTTTGTCTTCTCTGAGTACTGCGTGGTGAGGTAAGTAGTATTTCACGTTGTCTGTACTTGCGTTGTCCTTTGGCACATCCTCTGCAATGTTCTACTGTAAATAGTCCTCCACTACTTCATTGTATCTGCTGTAGAATGTAACATCCTTCTTCAGTCTTTTCTTCAGACCTTCAAATCGTTTTTTAGCAACTCTGTAGTTGTCTTGGAGCGCTGTTTTGTCTGATTTCCATGGCAACTCCACGTGATATCGTCCATCTTTGAATGTTGTTGTTCTCTCAAACATCTGCAGAGCCTCTTCTTCTACTGGGTTCTGTGTGTTTTCACTTGTGACGCCCAGAGACTCAATTTCCCAAAATGCACTTAGTTGTTTGGAGACAAGTGTGTCCTCTTCAAGTGGAATGAACATGCAGGTTGCTTCAGAGACACTTGACATGCACACTGGTCCCTGCACAGACCATCCAAATGTACTCTCCAGTGCAACTAATGTCTCTGTCAGGCGCTCCACTCTTCCTGAGACAATTTGCCAATAGTAGTCTGCTCCTATTAGGACAGATAGTTCAGGATCATTATCTGGGAAGTCTGCTAGTTGGAGTCCTTTTTTTCTTGAGCTCATGTTGAATCTGGTCACCGGGAACTTTCATCACAGCTGAGCACACCTGAGGTGTTTCTAAAGCCTCAATTTCAATTCTTTGCTGGTTGTCCCAGACATTCTCCAATATGACTTTCACCGTGTTGCGTTGTGACGTTGTGGGGACAGAGGAGCCAAACGTGTGAAGAGTGAGTGTCTCTTGTCTTATTACTGGTAAGTTAAGGCTCTTCACAAGGTTTTCATGGATGAAGCTTCTCTGACTCCCTCCATCGAGTAAACAGCGAGCCATTTTTCATGCCTTAGCGGTTTGTAGCAGCACAGTGTTCTGTCCATCTTGTTTAATCTTCGCTGAGTGAGGAATGACTGAGGAAACAACGGCCTTTTCCTGGGGGACTGCACCTCACTTTTCTCACCAGTGCACACAGCAATGTGATGCCTCCTTCCACATTTTTCACATGATGCATCCTTCACTTTGCATGTTTTTGCAGTGTGTTTCTGTCCCAGACACACAAAAAATCTTCCCATTTTCTTGATCTTTTCTTTGCGTTGTAGAATGCTGTTAGTAGGGCAATACTCAGATTTGTGTTCTGCACTGTCACAGACTATACAGTTGTGTATCTTCTGGCTAGCTGTGTGCAGTGCGGCAGCAGATTGTGTGCTGGGTCTGTTCATTTTTGTACCATTGGATGAGCATAACTGCTTCCATGGCTTACTTTCTGGTTTGTGTTCTTTCTGGGTGTATGACGTTGTCATTTGCAGTGCTCTTTCTCTGCTCTGAACCTCCTTCTGTAGGAATTTGACAATTTCATCAACCTTCCATTCATCATCATTTCCCCTCTGACGGCTATATTCAAGAGCTATATCATCTGGAATCATCTTCATTAAAATTGGGCATTGTAGACTTCCATAAGTGTCTGACACTACACCCAGTGACTCCAAGCTCCTAATCTGAATTTCACATTCATCATATAGCTGCCTTAATGCATACACATCGGAGGATTTCTTCACAGGAGTTAGATTCAGCAGCCTTGACATGTGAGCACTGATCACCAGATCTTTCCTTCCAAATCTGCTTTTCAATAACGTGATAGCACTGTCATAATTAGCATCTGTAAGCATTAGTCCAGCTACAGCCTTTGCAGCTGTTCCTGTGAGATACGTTTTCAGGTAGGTAAACTTCTCACGTTTGCACAATGCATCATTCGTGTGAATAGCAGTCTCATATTGGCTCTAAAACTCCTGCCATCTACTGACATCGCCAGTGTATTTATCGATCATCAATTTCGGTAGCTTCACAGACTGTCTGTATGCTAATGAGTTAGCAGAATTAGCGTCGCTCACCCTCTGCTGCGTTAATGCTTGTTGCTGCTGGTTTTCATCCTCTTTTTTTTCCTCAACATGCACTGCGCGCGGCTCTTATACGAGATGACACGTTGTTTGTAGTCCTCCGTATTTTCGATCTCGTGCTCCAAGTCATCCAACGCCGTGAGCTGTTCAATTCCATTATCCAACTTAAATAGCGTGTACTCTTTCGCCAACAACATGTCCAATAAAGTGCTCAAATTATCGATGTCCGGATCTGGCTTGGTCATTTCTCCGTCTATCTGGTTCAAAAGTACCTCTGATTGCACCCCGTTTTCTTCTCATTCTTTCCATTTCGGTCCTACGTTCCTCTTCTGTCATCTGAGCAGCGGTTTTAGCGTCTCCCTCGCTCATCTTTTCTCGGGTTTTTCGGCAACAAAAAATGTAGATTAACTGCGATCAAAGTATTGGACAGGATGTCGAAATGTGTAAATAAAGTTGTACTTTATATAAGAAAAATGTGGGGATACAAACTGTACAAAACAATCCTTATATCTTGTTATCTGTCATTCATTCATCACCCGAAGGCTCGTAACGCTCAGTCTCATCAACCACAATGCACCTGCTCCCGCTCCTTTCATTACATCCGGTTTGCCCCAATGCATTGTGGAACAGGTAGTATTTTAGTTAACCCTTTGTTAGGCTATAAAATAGAAAACAAATCAATCCAGTGTCAGCGTTTCTCAAATAATCAATATCAAATACATGTATGAATCAAATCAATTCACTTTTAACTCCTTTTAGCTGTAAATAATAACAGATAAATTTATCAGCAATAAATCTAGCATGCAAATTATGGAATGACCATCACACATGAACTATATAACCCATAAGTTACAACAGAGGTGGCATGTTGGGCCTTCTCTGTACCATTGTTTGAGTTTAGAGGGAGTGGGCCGAACATCATACCTGGCTCCTAGAATGACATTTTAAGAGAAGAAGCTGTGCAAAACTTTCAAATCCAATTTAAACTTATATTGCTTGATTCGATAATAAATACCTGCCATGTTATTATTATTTATTTACGCACATACAAATAACAATGAACAGACAGTGTAAATAAAAAAACGTGCAGAAAAAAGTCTTGTAAAGTCATAAGACTTTTTTACAATTATCACAGCAGTAAAAATATACATTACATATACTGTATACAGCAAACTTCCTCATCATAGTTCACCTGAGACCAACAAATTTTTCAACTGTTTTGAAAGGAATAAAGTGCAGTTGTGGATTGAAGAGCGACTTGATTGTAGTTTATTCCACAGAGATCATATTGTATAACTGTTTGGGTTCACGCAAAACATGTAAGGTTACTGAAATTAATGCATCAAAAACATAAACATATAACAAATATTACCAAATATAATCCATTAGGTTTAGACCATTTTGTAGGCTTTTAATTATTGAAAGGAATTTTTAAGTGTGAACAAACTTGCTCCCATTGTTAAACAAGCAAAATAGTTCAATTAGAACATGGGTCCAACAAGCAATAATTGAATAACAAAATGCAGAACAGCATTCAGTCAGTCATTCATCTCAGTAACGGTTGGAACATGTTGACACCTGAAATTAAAACATTGACAGAGCTCTAGGTTTTTAACTAGGGGTGTCTTGATGTAATATTGATTCACATACCTCGCGATCCTATATCATCAAAAAACAAGCTAAATGTCCCTACACAGTGCAAAGCCAGTTGTAAGTCTACAATCCTCACCTCCATGGCAGCCAAAACACTGTTTCTTACAAGTATCATCCCTGGAGGACAAGGATTAGCTACACATGCTAAACTACACATTGTAGGAGGATAAGCTAAACGCAAGCTAGAGTTCTTGAACGTAAACAAAGGTGGGCAGATCGATAGAAATATCCACAGTAACGATAACAAGTATATTTTTATTATGTGGTTGTTACTACAGTGGTTGGATTGATATTTTTTTCTTATTAAAACATTTTTTGTCTATATTGTTATGTTTTATTCACTCCTGAAATAAGTCCCTGGACACAGGGGCACTTTAAGGGCAAAACCCAAAGGATTTAAATGAGAGCCAATAGTAGGGAATCATTTAAATATTTGATACACATTGTTAAACCGCCATCCTGGGTTTGTCTGATTATAATTGTGACCAAAAATGTAATCATTCATCCATCCATCCATTTTCTACCGCTTATTCCCTTGTGGGGTCGCGGGGGCCGCTGGCGCCTATCTCAGCTTCAATAATCTTTAAAATGTATGTATTAGTATCCGTAATGATATGACCAATGCTACACCTGTAATTACTTGGTATCGATCGATGCCCAAATTTGAAATACTGCCCAAAACTAATGTAAAGTATCAAACAACAGAATAATAAGTGTTAAAGTTAAAGTTAAAGTACCAATGATTGTCACACACACATTAGGTGTGGTGAAATGTGTCCTCTGCATTTGACCCATCCCCTTGATCACACCCTGGGAAGCGAGGGGAGCAGTGTTTATTAGGTTTTAAACTTAAGTGTAGATAAAGGGATGTTACAACAGAAGGTAACCAGCTATTAAAAGTAAAATAGCAAATAGATTAATAATCCATCCATCCATTTCCTTCTGCTTGTCATTTTCGGGGTCACGGTGGGTGCTGGATTCTATCTTAGCTGCACACGGGCAAAAGGCGGTGTACACCCTGCCCAGGTCGTAGATTATTAATAGTAGGACAAAATAATGTAAAAAAAAATTACAAAATTTTGTTATCGATGACACTAGCAGCCAAATTAAAAGCCTTTTTAACCCGTTTTAAAAACAATATCATCATGTATTTACCAAATAATATATTGTGATATATCAGGTTATCGCAGGATGCTGCACTGTTCATCGCAATATAGATTTTAGGCAATATCGCCCATACGTACACTTCATTTCAATTTAAAGACCGTATAAATCCATTCCAGACGGTAATTAAATCAATATGCTTGTGTTTTTCATACCTACCATTTTTCTCTCTTTGACTAATTACACCTGATGAAAAAATAAATATTTAGCATTTCACACTACAAAATGCTGAAAGTATGTACGAGTTCTACTATTGTATCGGATCAATACCAGTATTGGCTAATAAATAAGGTTCTATAATATTTGGTATTATATCTGAAGTGAAAACGTATGCCTATTTTTAACACTCAAGTAAAACAAATGCTTGTTGCAAACATTGATTTTACTATTATTATTATACATCACTGGTATTTACATTTTCTGCTTCTATCAATTGTGTGTCTCTATTATGTCACTGTGTTACAGGTTTTTGACTATTTGACCTGTGCTTTTGAACTTTTAGTAAAATTCTAACCTGGTACAGGTTTACCAACTAAGTTTATGAAGGAAAGAAGGCTTTTTGTATGACATGTTTGTATATATGTATAATGAATTGTTCAATTAACATTAATGAAATGAATGACAGTGTATGTTTGGGAAAGAAGTAGCTTCTCTGATGGACTGTTCTCTCTTGTATGGACACAAAGCTCTGGAAAGATCCGAGGCTCGTCCTGATGGTGGTTTCAAGCGCAATGGAAGCTTCTGTCAGTCTGGAGACAGCGAGGAAGAAGAGAAACATAAGTAAGCACTTCTGTAAGAATCGCCGGGTCGCCAACCTGTTGATGGTGATCTACAAGTCGACCTTTAAGACCCTACTAGTCAATCCCGAAAATAATTAGAAAATAAATAAATAAATATGATATCAGTGACAACACCACCCAAAAAGTGACCAGCGTACCTACAATCAGGCAAGCATTTTAACACCTGAACCTGCACGCACAGCTCTGCTTCTCTTTCTTTAAGCCTCTCTTCTCGCAGCTATCAACACTGCGGCCCGACCTCCCAAGCACAGCCGCCCACTGCACCTGCTCGTTTCGCAAACGCGCATTTCATGACATGCTCAAAAATCATTGAGCTGCAACAATGAATTTGGCTTATTGTTGCAATGCATCTGACATTTTCTAGCATCCAACATAAAACAACTCATTCCTTAAAGGCCTACTGAAATGAGATTTTCTTATTTAAACGGGGATAGCATGTCCATTCTATGTGTCATGCTTGATCATTTTGCGATATTGCCATATTTTTGCTGAAAGGATTTAGTAGAGAACATCAATAATAAAGTTTGCAACTTTTGGTTGCTAATAAAAAAGCTTTGCCTTTACCGGAAGTAGCAGACGATGTGCGCGTGACGTCACCGGTGTGAGGGCTCCTCACATTGTTTATAATGTGAGCCTCCAGCAGCAAGAGCTATTCGGACAGAGAAAGCGACAATTTCTCCATTAGTTTGAGCGAGGATGAAAGATTCGTGGATGAGGAAAGTTAGAGTGACGGACTAGAATAAAGTAAAAAAAAGAAAAAGGCGATTGCATTGGGAGCGATTCAGATGTTTTTAGACACATTTACTAGGATAATTCTGGGAAATCCCTTATCTTTCTATTGTGTTGCTAGTGTTTTCGTGAGTTAAAAAGTACCTGATAGTCGGAAGGGTGGGTCCACGGGTGTGTTGACGCCCCTCTCTGAGGGAACTCACGGCAGCTGCAGCACAACAGAAGCTCCGCTGATCTCCGGTAAGAGGCTACTTATTTCCACAATTTTCTCACCGAAAACTGACGGTCACCATGTAGTCGGGATCCATGTTCGCTTGACCGCTTTGATCCATAGTAAAGCTTCACCTCCGGGAAATTTAAACAAGGAAACACCGTGTGTTTGTGTGGCTAAAGTCTAAAAGCTTCCCACCTCCACCTTTTTACTTTGACTTCTCCATTATTAATTGAACAAATTGCAAAAGATTCAGCAACACTGATGTCCAAAAGATTGTGTAATTATGCGATGAAAAGAGACTACTTTTAGCTGTGTGTGGTGCTGGGCTAAAATGTCTCCTCCAACCAATAACGTCACAATCACGCGTCATCATTCCGCGACGTTTTCAAAAGGAAACTCCGTGGGAAATTTAAAATTGTAATTTAGTAAACTAAACCGCCCGTATTGGCATGTGTTGCAATGTTAATATTTCATCATTGAAGTATAAACTATCAGACTGCGTGGTTGGTAGTAGTGGGTTTCAGTAGGCCTTTAACCACGAGTCCATGGCCTTCATTGCCTGCGACCGGAACTAAAAAGGCAAACACGAGAGTCTGTGAACATTGCTCCAAATTACGGACTTTGTGTTAGTTTATTGGGGGAAAAAAACTAAACATTGACTTATGCAAAGACAGTAATATATAATAAAACAAGGCGACAGCTAAAGCACTTCCCGGTTATCCCTTTTTTTATCACAGAGGAAAAACCCTACAGGTGAACAGCTGATTTTACTACTTAAGGTGCTGATGTAAGACAACCATGTGATTCGCGTCGCGTCCCATATGTGACCACAGGATGAACAAATATAGTACAGTACTAAGAGTGTGTGTGTTTGTGTGCGTGCGTGTGCGTGTATACAGTATATATATATATATATATATGTGTATATATATATACATATATATATACACATATATACACACACGTGTGTGTGTGTATATACAGGACTGTCTCAGAAAATTTGAATATTGTGATAAAGTCCTGAAATATTGCAAGCCTTTTATTATTTTAATATTGCTGACTATGGCATACAGCTTAAGAAATCTCAAAAATCCTATCTCCAAAAATTAGAATATTTCCTCAGACCAAGTAAAAAAAAAAAAAAGATTTATAACAGCAAAACAAAATCAAACATTTAAAAATTTCAATGAATGCACTAAGCACTTGGTTAGGAATCTTTTCGCATGGATTACTGTGGCATTGCTGAGGTGTTATGGATGCCCAGGATGCTTCACTACCGGCCTTTAGCTCATTTGCACTATTGGGTCTGGTGTCTTTCAGCTTCTTCTTCACAATACCCCACAAATTCTCTATAGGGTTCAGGTCAGGGGAGTTGGCAAGCCAATCGCGGACAGTAATGCCATGGTCAATACACCAGTTACTGATGGTTTTGGCACTTAGAGCAGGGGCCAGATCATGCTGGAAAATTAAATCATCATCTCCATAGAGCTTTACAACAGATGGAAGCATGGAGTGCTCTTGGTACACAGCTGCATTGACTCTGGACTTGGTGAAAGACAGTGGACCAAAACCAGCAGCTGACATGGCTCCCCAAACCATTGCTGACTGTGGGAACACACTGGATTTTAAGCAACTTGGATTTTGCTCCTCTCCAGCCTTCCTCCAGACTATAGCGCCTTGACTTCCAAATGTAATACAAAATTTGCTTTCGTCTAAAAACAGGACTCTGGACCTCTCTGCAACTGTCCGTCAGTCAGACGCTTCTTGCATTGTCTTGAGTTCAGGAGTGGCTTGACCATGGGAATATGGCTATTGTAGCTGTATCTGTTGAAAATCTCTATGGAGATGATGATTTCATTTTCCAGCATGATCTGGCACCTGCCCAAAGTGCCAAAACCACCAGTAACGGGTGTATTGACCATGGCATTACTGTCCGCGATTGGCCTGCCAACTCCCCTGACCTGAACCCTATAGAGAATTTGTGGGGTATTGTGAAGAAGAAGGTGAAAGACACCAGACCCAATAGTGCAAATGAGCTAAAGGCCGCTAGTGAAGCATCCTGGGCATCCATAACAACCCAGCAATGCCACAGGCCGATTGCCTCCATGCCACGCTGCATTGATGCAGTAATCCATGCGAAAGCATTCCTAACCAAGTGCTTAGTGCAATAATTGACATTTTCAAATGTTTGATTTTCTTTTGCTGTTATAAATCCTTTTTTTTAACTTGGTCTGAGAAAATATTCAAATTTTTTGAGATAGGATTTTTGAGTTTTCTTAAGCTATATGCCATAATCAGCAATATTAAAATAATAAAAGACTTGTAATATTTCAGTTGATGTGTAGTGCATCCAGAATGTATGACATTTCCTTGTTTTTAGTTTCATTACAGAAAATAAAGGACTTAATCACAATATTCTAATTTTCTGAGACAGTCCTGTATGTGTGTGTGTGTGTGTGTGTGTGTGTGTGTGTGTGTGTGTGTGTGTGTGTGTGTGCATACCCCGTTTCCATATAAATACAATGATTTGCAAACCATTTTCAACACATATTCAATTGAATATGCTACAAAGACAACATATTTGAAGTTAAAACTGATAAACGTTTTTTTTGTGTGCAAATAATCATTAACTTTAGAATTTAATGCCATCAACACGTGACAAAGAAGCTGGGAAAGGTGGCAATAAATACTGATAAAGTTAAGAAATACTCATCAAACACTTATTTGGAACATCCCACAGGTGTGCAGGCTAATTGGGAACAGGTGGGTGCCTTGATTGGGTATAAAAACAGCTTCCATGAAATGCTAAGTAATTCACAAACAAGGATGGGGCGAGGGTCACCAATTTGTAAGCAAATTGTCGAACAGTTTTAGAACAACATTTTTCAACGAGCTATTGCAAGGAATTTAGGGATTTTACCATCTACGGTCTGTAAAATCATCAAAAGGTTCAGAGAATCTGGAGAAATTACTGCACGTAAGCGATGATATTACGGACCTTTGATCCCTCAGGCGGTACTGCACCAAAAACCGACATCCGTGTGTAAAGGATATCACCACATGGGCTCAGGAACACTTCATAAAACCACTGTCAGTAACTACAGTTGGTCTCTACATCTGTAAGTGCAAGTTAAAACTACTATGCAAAGCGAAAGCCATTTATCAACAACACCAAGGAATGCCGCCGGGCTTCGCTGGGCCCAAGCGCATCTAAGATGGACTGATGTAAAGTGTAATAATAATAACCATCCGGATTGTTATAGGCGCAAAGTTCAAAAGCCAGCATCTGTGATGGCATGGGTAACTTACACATCTATGAAGGCACCATTAATTCTGAAAGGTACATACAGGTTTTGGAGCAACATATATTGTCATCAAAGCAACGTTATCATGGACGTCCCTTCTTAATTCAGCAAGACAATGCCAAGCCATGTGTTACAAATGCGTGGCTTCGTAGTAAAAGAGTGCGGCTACTTTCCTGGCCCGCCTGCAGTCCAGACATGTCTCCCATCAGAAATTTGTGGCGCATTATGAAGCGTAAAATACGACAGCGGAGACCCCGGACTGTTGAACGACTAAAGCTCTACATAAAACAAGAATGGGAAAGAATTACACTTTCTAACCTTCAACAATTAGTTTCCTCAGTTCCCAAACGTTTATTGAGTGTTGTTAAAAGAAAATGTGATGTAACATAGTGTTGAACATGCCCTTTCCCAACTACTTTGGCACGTGTTGCAGCCATGAAATTCTAAGTTAACTATTATTTGCAAAAAAAAAAAAAAAGTTTATGAGTATACAAACCCCGTTTCCATATGAGTTGGAAAATTGTGTTAGATGTAAACATAAACGGAATACAATGATATGCAAATCCTTTTCAACCCATATTCAAAGACAAGATATTTGATGTTCAAACTCATAAACTTTATTTTTATATATATATATATATATATATATATATATATATATATTAGGGGTGTGGGAAAAAATTGATTCAAATTTGAATTGCGATTCTCACGTTGTGCGATTCAGAATCGATTCACATTTTTAAAAAATCGATTAAAAAAAAAAATCATATTTTTTAATTTTATTTTTTTATATATTTTTTTTAATCAATCCAACAAAACAATACACAGCAATACCATAAAAATGCAATCCAATTCCAAAACCAAACCTGACCCAGCAACACTCAAAACTGCAATTGAGGAGACACAAACACGACACAGCGCAAACCACAAGTAGTGAAACATAAATGGATATTACCAACAACAGTATCAATATTAGTTATAATTTCAGCATAGCAGTGATTAAAAATCTTTCATTGACATTATCATTACACATTTACAAAAAAAAGAAAAAAAAGAACAATAGTTTTACAGTGGTTTACACTTGCATCGCATCTCATAAGCTTGACAACACACTGTGTCCTATATTTTCACAAAGATAAAATAAGTCATATTTTTGGTTCGTTTAATAGTTAAAACTAATTTACATTGCAATCATTTGATAAAACATTGTCCTTTACAATTCTAAAAGCTTTTAAAAAAAAATCTACTACTCTGCTTGCATGTCAGCAGACTGGGGTAGATCCTGCTGAAATCCTATGTATTGAATGAATACAGAATCGTTTTAAATCGAAAAAATATCGTTTTTGAATCGAGAATCACGTTGAATCGAAAAAAATCGATATATAATCGAATCGTGACCCCAAGAATCAATATTGAATGGAATCGTAGGACACCCAAAGATTCGCAGCCCTAATATATATATATATATATATATATATATATATATATATATATATATATATATATATATATATATATATATATATATATATATATATATATATATATATATATATATATATATATATATATATATATATGTGTATATATATATATATATATATATATATATATATATATATATATATATATATATATATATATATATATATATATATGTGTATATATATATATATATATATATATATATATATATATATATATGTGTATATATATATATATATATATATATATATATATATATATATATATATATATATATATATATATATATATATATATATATATATATATATATATGTGTATATATATATATATATATGTGTATATATATATATATATGTGTATATATATATATATATATATATATATATATATATATATGTGTATATATATATATATATGTGTATATATATATATGTGTATATATATATATATATGTGTATATATATATATATATGTATATAATATAGTGAAGAAAATGATTATTTGAACACCCTGCTATTTTGCAAGTTCTCCCATTTAGAAATCATGGAGGGGTCTGAAATTTTCATGGTAGGTGCATGTCTACTGTATGAGAGATAACCTAAAAAGAAAAATCCAGAAATCACAATATATGATGTTTTAACAATTTATTTGTGTGATAAAGCTGAAAATAAGTACTTGAACACCAACATTAATATTTGGTAGAGTAGCCTTTGTTTGCAGTTACGGAGGTCAAACGTTTCCTGTAGTTCTTCACCAGGTTTGCACAGACTGCAGGAGGGATTTTCACCCACTCCTCCACACAGATCTTCTCTAGACCAGTCAGGTTTCTGGTTTGTCGCTGAGTAACACAGACTTTCAGCTCCAGGAATTCACGTTGTAGGAATTTTAAATAATTTATTTGCAAATTATGGTGGAAAATAATTATTTGGTGAATAACAAAAATTAAACTCAATACTTTGTAATATAACCTTTGTTGGCAATAAAAGAGGTCAAACGATTACTATAGGTCTTTACCAGGTTTGTACACACAGTACTTGATATTTTGGCCCATTCCTCTATGCAGATCTTCTCGAGAACAGACTTTCAACTCCCTCCACAGATTTTCTATGGGGTTGAGGTCTGGAGACTGGCTAGGCCACTCCAGGACTTTCAAATGCTTCTTTTGGAGCCACTCCTTTGTTGCCCTGGCGGTGTGTTTTGGATCATTGTCATGCTGGAAGACCCAGCCACGTTTCATCTTCAAATCTCTCACTGATGGAAGGAGGTTTTGGCTCAAAATCTCACAATACATTGCCCCATTCATTCTTTCCTTAACATGGATCAGTCGTCCTGTCCCCTTAGCAGAAAAACAGCCCCAAAGCATGATGTTTCCACCCCCATGCTTCACAGTAGGTGTAGTGTTCTTGGGAGGCAACTCCTCCAAACACGACAAGTTGAGTTTATACCAATAAGTTCTATTTTGGTTTCATCTGACCACATGACATTCTCCCAATCCTCTGCTGTATCATACATGTGCTCTCTGGCAAACTTCAGATGGGCCTGGACATGCACTGGCTTAAGCAGGGGGACATGTCTGGCACTGCAGGATTTGATTCCCTGTCGGCGTAGTGCGTTACTGATGGTAACCTTTGTTACTTTGGTCCCAGCTCTCTGCAGGTCATTCACCAGGTCCCCCCGTGTGGTTCTGGGATTTTTGCTCACCGTTCTCATGATAATTTTGACCCCACGGGATCACATCTTGCGTGGAGCCCCAGATCGAGGGAGATTATCAGTGGTCTTGTATGTCTTCCATTTTCTGATAATTGCTCCCACAGTTGATGTTTTCACACCAAGCTGCTTGCCTATTGTAGATTCACTCTCCCAAGTCTGGTGCAGGTCTACAATTATTTTCCTGGTGTCCTTTGACAGCTCTTTGGTCTTGGCCATAGTGGAGTTTGGAGTCTGACTGTTTGAGGCTGTGGACAGGTGTATTTTATACAGATAACGACTTCAAACAGGTTCCATTAATACAGGTAACGAGTGGAGGACAGAAGAGCTTCTTAAAGAAGAAGTTACAGGTCTGTGAGAGCCAGAGATCTTCCTTGTTTGAAGTGACCAACTACTTATTTTCCACCATAATTTACAAATAATTCTTTAAAATTCCTACAATGTGAATTCCTGGATTTTTTTTTTCACATTCTGTCTCTCACAGTTGAAGTGTATCTATGATGAAAATGACAGACCTCTGTCATCATTTTAAGTGGGAGAACTTGCACAATCGGTGGCTAACTGAATACTTTTTAGCCCCACTGTATATATATATATATATATATGTATATATGTATGTGTATATGAATGTACAAACCCCGTTTCCATATGAGTTGGGAAATTGTGTTAGATTTAGATATAAACTAAATACAATGATTTGCAAATCCTTTTCAACCCGTATTCAATTGAATGCACTACAAAGACAATATATTTGATGTTGAAACTCATAAACTATTTTTTTTTTGCAAATAATAAATAACTTTGAATTTCTTGGCTGCAACACGTGTCAAAGTAGTTGGGAAAGTGCATGTACACCACTGTTTTTCATCACTTTTTCTTTTAACAACACTCAATAAACGTTTGGGAACTGAGGAAACTAATTGTTGAAGCTTTGAAAGTGGAATTCTCTCCCCTTCTTGTTTTATGTAGAGCTTCAGTCGTTCAACAGTCCGGGGTCTCCTCTGTCGTATTTTACGCTTCATAATGCGCCACACATTTTCAAAGGGACACAGGTCTGGACTGCAGGCAGGCCAGGAAAGTACTAGCACTCTTTTTTTACGAAGCAACGCTGTTGTAACACATGCTGAATGTGGCTTGGCATTGTCTTGCTGAAATAAGAGGCAGCTTCCATATGTTGTTCCAAAACCTGTATGTACCTTTCAGCATTAATGGTGCCTTCACAGATGTGTAAGTTACCCATGCCTTGCACACTAATGCACCCCCATACCAACAAAGATACTGGCTTTAGAACTTTGCGTCGATAACAGTCTGGATGGTTTGCTTCCCCTTTGGCCCGGATGACACAATGTCGAATATTTCCAAAAACAATTTGAAATGTAGACTCGTCAGAAAACAGAACACTTTTCCACTTTGCATCAGTCCATTTTATGTGATCTCAGGCCCAGAAAAGCCGGCGGCGTTTCTGGATGTTGTTGATAAATGGCTTTCGCTTTGCATAGTAGAGCTTTAACTTGCACTTACAAATGTAGCGACGAACTGGATTTAGTGACAGTGGTTTTCTGAAGTGTTCCTGAGCCCATGTAGTGATATCCTTTAGAGATTGATGTCAGTTTTTGATACAGTGCCGTCTGACGGATCGAAGGTCACGGTCATTCAATGTTGGTTTCCGGTCATGCCGCTTACGTGGAATGATTTCTCCAGATTCTCTGAACCTTTTGATGATAATATGGACCGTAGATGTTGAAATCCCTAAATTTCTTGCAATTGCACTTTGAGAAACGATGTTATTAAACGGTTTGACTATTTGCTCACGCAGTTGTGGACAAAGGAGTGTACCTCGCCCCATCCTTTCTTGTGAAAGACTGAGCATTTTTGGGGAAGTTGTTATTATACCCAATCATGGCACCCACCTGTTCCCAATTAGCCTGCACACCTGTGGGGTGTTCCAAATAAGAGTTTAATGAGCATTCCTCAACTTTATCAGTATTTATTTCCACCTTTCCCAACTTCTTTGTCACGTGTTGCTGGCATCAAATTCTAAAGTTAATGATTATATGCAAAAAAAAAAGCTTCTCATTTTGAACATCAAATATGTTGTCTTTGTAGCATATTCAACTGAATATGGGTTGAAAATTATTTGCAAATCATTGTATTCCGTATACATTTACATCTAAAACACAATTTCCTAATTCATGGATACAGGGTATGTATATATGTACTGTATATATATATATATATATATATATATATATATATATATATATATATATATATATATATATGTATGTATATATATGTGTATATATATATATATGTATGTATGTATGTAGGTGTGGGAAAAATCACAAGACTACTTCATATCGACAGAACTGTTTCATGAGGGGTTCCCTCAATCATCAGGAGATTTTCTGTCGAGATGAAGTAGTCTTGTGATTTTTCCCACACCTACATATTGCCCTCTACCACGGTATCGAGCACTATTCTCTGGA